>NC_133770.1:82908640-82964126 GCF_003597395.2 Chelonoidis abingdonii
TGGCCACAGCTGTTCTAGTTAATCTAAAGCAAACCTTCCTCCCTTGGCAGGGAATAAGGCCCCCTGCTAACACTCTTATGCTGCCCTCTGGCCATGCTGTATCACAGTACCAAAACTGCTTACTCCTGACAATAAAGGAAAATAATGTGTTCCACAAGATCTTTCTTGAGAAGATTATTAAAATCTGCACCACTCATAATGCATTTCCATTCCATGCTTAGTGACTTTCATGAAAATATCATCTTTATTTATGTGAATAGTAAAAAGCTGTTATAAAATGCAAAGAGAGAGATCCCCAAAAATGATACAGTTCAATTAATGTGGTATCTAACTCTGTAATGCTCCGTCCAATTATACGTAGCCTTTAATGCAATCAAGCTGGAAAGAACAAGGTAAGAAATTTTCAGAATTCCTGCTTTTCTTTTGTGGGCCTGTCCCCTTCAGGGGACTTTTCCCTGGGTTTGTCTAATCTATCTAGGTTTTTATAGCACTTTAGTGATGTACTCAGGGTACCGTCATAAAGACTTAGATTGTTGGAGGAGACCTAAGAGAAGCTGGTAGCTAAACCAGCAGGAAATACAGAGGAAGACGTTTTCTGTTTTGGTGATAAAATTAGATGCTTGCTTGTCTAATGAGAAAGGAGAGGTAATGACTATAGAAATAGTAAAGTGAAAGCTACCATGGCTACTGTACTTTTAATTGATAACAAAAAATTTTTATTTAGTCTCAACAAGTATTAATTTTGTCTCTGCCTGAAAATGGACAAATTTTCATCAATTTATTTTATAATCTCAATAGAATCACAAAATATTACAGACTTAACACTTCCAAGGAATGTTAACATTTCTGCATGTGAAATCAAATTTGGGTGCGTGTCTAATATTATAGGATAACATTTTTTGTTGTATAGAACTATAATCTCATCACTCTGACAATTTTAGAGATGAGGACTTTAAAAAGTATCTTTTCTCTGTAATCTAGAACTGTGTGCGTCCATTGGACTTGATACTGGTTGCTTCATGTCTGACACCTCAAATGGATAATTTTTTCATCCAGAAATAGGCACTCTTCCTTAAGCTTGGAACCATTCAGTAACCTATGTGAGGAATCAAATTTTCCATGATGACTTGGACATTGGCTTAGAAGGTAAACTTAATGTTGGTAGTCCAACAGTGGTCATCATATATGTAGTATTTCTTGTTGAAGATACTGATAGCAAATCGCCTAGCCCAGGGGTGGGCAAACTTTTTGGCCTGGGGCCACATCAGGGTTGCGCAACTGTATGGAGGGCTGGGTAGGGAAGGCTGTGCCTCCCCAAACAGCCTGGCCCCTGCCCATATCCGCCACCTCCCACTTCCTGCTCCCCTCAGAATCCCCAACCCATCCAACCCCTGCTGCTCCTTGTCCCCTGACCACACCTTCCTGAGACCCCTGCCCCCATCCAATGCCCCTGCTCCCTGTCCCCTGACTGCCCCGACCCATATCCACACCCCTGCCTCTGACAGCCCCCCCAGGACTCCCACCCTCTCTCCAACTTCCCTCTGCTCCTGGTCCCCTAACCACTCCATCCTGGGACCCCCTGCCCTAACTGCCCCCCACCCAAGATCCCACCCCCTTATCCAACTGCCCCCTGCTTCCTGTCCCCAGACTGCCCTCCTGACCCCTATCCACATCCCTGCCCCCTGACAGGCTCCCTGGGACTCCCACTCCCAACCCTCCCTGTTCCCCATCCCCTGACTGCCCCCCCAGAACCTCCACCCCATCCAACTGCCCCCTCCTTCCTGACTGCCCCCTAGCATCCCCTGCTCCCTTACCCAACCCCCAGCTCCTTGCCCCCTTACCAGCAGCAGGAGCTCACAGCCACAACTCCTGGCCACAGCCAGCTGTGCTCCCCACACTGCCCAGTGGGAGCGGTGGGCCAGAGTGTGGCCCACACGGCGGCGTGGCTGTGGGGAAGGACGGAGAGTGGGGGAGGGACCGGGAGCTCAGGGGCCGGGCAGGACGGACCCACAGGCTGGATGTGGCCTGCAGGCTGTAGTTTGCCCACATCTGAAAAATTTGCACACTTGATTATTGTGTAGAAGGGATATCAAGGCTCATCGGAGTGTGTTGAGAAGCCCCCTGGTACCTGGAAGTTTTACAGACCCAAGAGCTAGGTGCATGCTGCAATACTTCAGTCAGGTCAACTAGTGTCAGTAATAGCAGAGTTTTTTTTCATATTTTTCAGAAATATTAAAGTGCATATTGTACAGTAGCCATTTTGGTAGGTCGTATTTCCAATAAATGATACATTTGTTGGTTATTATGTTATGGTAATTATGTTAACAGGGAATTGAAAGAGTCCTATTAACTTTAAAGCCAGACATTGTTTGTTATATTTTTTCCAAGACTAAGAAAGAAAGCCCTTTCAGGCAATTTTGTGATGTTGCAGCACTCTGCATCCATAAGAAAACTTTATGACATAAGAGACCGACATATAATCTACAGAAGATACTTTCCCAAGAGAATGGGGCAGGGGAAGCAGGTTTTAGTTACACTGTATATTAAGGGTACATTTATAAATAGTTGATAAAGATTTAAAAATGATTGATAAATGCTTTAATAAATAGTTAATCAATTGTTATACAGTCCCACGAGTCAGCAGGTTGTTTATAACCATCTATTATACCTTCTACTGATGTGCTTACAGGCGTCTATAATGTATGCTACTCATGTCTGTAACAGGCTTATAACATCTATTAATCATTTATTAACCTTTGGTAAACTATTTATAAACGTACTTTTTCTGTAAGGCATGACCATTTTGTTTTCTGATTTTTACATGTGCCAAATTAGTTTCCAGTATTTTTAAGGCAACTTTCCATTACAAACTTGTGGTTATGCTGTATTTGTGTGGAAGCCTGCAGAGAGTTAGAGACCCAGAAAGATATCTTGACTATTAGTGAAACATTATAGTTTTGCCAAAGCAAAGTATTGTGCTATTTTACCTTGAAAGAATTGCTCATTTGTGAGAAAACTAAAGTCAGTTTTTGCAATTGGAGGGTGACATTGCACTACAAAAATGCCAAAATTTCTAGCTGGAATAAATTAGCACTGTTTTAACAGTGAAAAGCTGGAAATGATGACATCTCTCCCTAGATAAAATTATTATTAATAATATAAGTAATTATTTATGTTGCTGTAGTGCCAGGTGTTTTCTAAATGCAGAAGAAGAAATGGTATATACGCTGAACAGATTATAAACTAATGTTCTGTTACTGTACTGCTTAGATGCTTAACTTTATGCATGCGAGTAATCCCATTGACATGAATAGTCTGATCATGACAGGCATGATTTTGCTAGGGCCACATGCATAAGTCTGCAGGAATAGGGCATTCAAGTTGTGATGCTGAAGAACAACTCTGAAAAATATAATTTGAGCATTCTAAACAATGTTAATCAGTTAGCTCTTCCACAGACTCCTGGCTTCATTTGAGAGACAACTGAGACAACCTTCATGGAAGAGTTTATTTCTATTTTGGACATATGCAAAACTTACAAAATAAATTAGACCGACTCTTATGAATTCATATCTGAAGCAGTCTGCTCAGTCTGCTTTTATTTTGTTTTGGTAATCCTTGGATATTTCCATGACTGAGACAGTCCTAATGAAGACTGACCAATAGAAAAAGCTGTGTGTTTGGGGCAACGTCTTCATGTATCCTTGAATATGGCATGAGCAACTCACTGTAGATGAAAGCACTTTGTATGATTAAAATTTGAATGTTTGGGCCTGAAGTAGCTGTATTTTCAGCAGCAAAAACATGAATTAAATTGGAAAATATATTTTTGCCATCACAAAAATGCTTGTGCAAATCCATATGGTAGAATAGGATGACATTAGGACTCATTTCACATTCACCTCTGTCCCAGGTGGTAAAGGCCATGCAGTTTTAAGTAATCTCAGAGGAAGTGCCCTTCACTTCAAACAATTTGCATGCTGATCTGTTATGGCATCTTATCGGTAGATACACAAATTTGCCTTCTCCAGACCCACTGTTCTGGGATTATAAAAGACACAGGAACAAGAAGCAGTAACATTTATTTTTAGAAAGCTCCAAAAATACCAACTGATCTTAACATTATCTAACTAAACTAAGTACAGAGACTATGTAGACTAAAACCTGATGTGAGCAGCACTGAGAAAGGAGAAAATATATAGTTCCATGGCTACTTTTCCTGGCAAAAGAAGATGTATGGACTATAAGAGGTATTAATCCTCTACATCAGGGGTCCCCAATGCGGTGCCTGCAGGTGCCATGGCACCTGCTGGGGCATCCATGTGCACCCGTCTACTGGCTGCCAGACAAGCAGCTGCCAAAATGCTGCTGAGAAGTGGCAACATCAAGAAGCGCTACTGCCGAAATCCTGCCAAATTTTGGTGGCAACATCTCTTGATGATGCTGCTTTACGGCGGCATTTCGGCAGTGATGCCTCTTGACATTGCTGCTTCATGGCTGCATTTCGGTGGCTGCTTGTCCAGTGGCCACGGTCCTCAGTGGCTAGTCGCCCGGCATCCACCCCACGGAAAAGGTTGGGGACCACTGCTCTACATCTTCTATTGGAGAATTTGCTTCCTGGAATCACTGTGTGCACTCCCTTCTCCCCCACCCCTATTGCTTTAAATTGGTCCTGGACATGTGAGGCATTGTGTGTGGGTTCCCTGCAGAGCCATTACCTTTGAAGAACGCCAGATACTGGGAAATTATCTTCCTTACCAAAGTATGATGAAGCAAAACATTTATTAAATCCCAAACTAGCAGAAATTGCCAGATGTGAGGAGCCTCAAGTGACTAAAATGACTATTTATTCTTTTCTAATAGATTTATGATAGGTTTAAGTTTGAGGTGAGTGGTTCAGGGGTACTACTTCTTTAGCAAGGTTTCACTGTAACTGTGATATAATCCCTACTTCAGAGGTTCTCAACCAGGGTTCTGAGTTATTATCTCTCTCTTTCCTAATGGTTTCTAACATTCTGTTAGCTTTTTTGACTGTTGCTGCACATTGAGCGGGTGTTTTCAGAGAACTGTCCACAATGACTCAAAGATCTCTTTCTTGAGCGGTAACAGCTAATTTAGATCCCATCATTTTTTATGTATAGTTGAGATTATGTTTTCCAATGTGCATTCCTTTACATTTATCAGCACTGAATTTCATTTGCCATTATTTCCCAGTCACTCAGTTTTGTGAGCTCCCTTTGTAGCTCTTCCCAGTTGGCTTTGGACTTAATTGTCTTGAGTAATTTTGTATCGTCTGCAGACTTTCCTATTTCACTGATTACTCCCTTTCCAGATCATTTTTGAATATTATAAAAGCAGGACTTGTCCTAGTACAGATCCCTAGGAGACCCTCCTATTTACCTCTCTCCACTGTGAAAACTGACCATTTATTCCTACGCTTTGTTTGCTGTCTTTTAACTAGTTCACTGATCCATGAGAGGACCTTTCCTCTTATCCCATGACTGCTTGGTTTGTTTAAGAGCCTTTGGTGAAAGACCTTGTCAAAAACTTTCTGATCTCTAGATCACCCTTGCCCACATGTTTGTTGACTCCTCAAAGAATTCTGATAGATTAGTGAGGCCATAGGTGCTGGAACTAGGGGTGCTGCTGCACTCCCTGGCTTGAAGTGGTAATAATAACCAAAATTCATGGTTTCTGCTTTCAGCACCCCCACTATAAAAATTGTTCCAGCACCACTGGGTGAGGCATGATTTTCCTTTACAAAATCCATGCCGACTCTTCCCCAACAAATCATGTTCAGCTATGTGTCTGATAATTCTATTCTTTACTATAGTTTCAACCAATTTGCCTGGTCCTGAAGTTAGGCTTACTGGCTTATAATTGCCAGCATCGCCTATAGAGCCTTTTTCAAAAATTAACATAACATTAGCTATCCTCCAGTCCTCTGGTAGAGAGCTTGATTTGATATTTGAGTTCCTTCAGAACTGTGGTGTGAAAACCATCTGGTCTTGGTGACTTATTACTGTTTAATTTATCAGTTTGTTCCTAAACCTCCTCTCTCAACATCTCAATCTGGGACAGTTTATCAGATTTGTCACTTAAAAATAATGGTTCAGGTGTGGGAATCTCCCCCACATCCTCTGCAGGGAAGACCAATACAAATAATTCATTTAGCTTCTCTGCAATGGCCTTGTCTTTCTTGAATGTTCCTTTAGCACCTTGATCATCCAGTGGCCCCAGTGATTGTTTGACAGGTTTCCTACTTCTGATGCACTTAAAAAAAATTTGCTGTCAGTTTTTATGTCTTTTGCTTGTTGTTCTTCAAATTCTTTTTTGGCCTGCTTTTGTACTTGATTTGCCAGAGTTTATGCACCTTTCTATTTTCCTCAGTAGGATCTGACTTCTAAATGTTTAAGGATGCCTTTTTATCTCTACCCAAGTCTTTCACTTTGTTGTTTAGCCATGGTGGCATTTTTTTGGTATTACCTACACATTTTTTTATTTGGGGTATACATTTAATTTGAGCCTCTGTTATGATGGTTTTTAAAAGTTTCCATGTAGCTTGCAGGCATTTTACTCTTGTGACTGTTCCTTTTAATTTCCATTTAAGTAGCTTCCTATTTTTTTATAGTTCCCCTTTTTGAAGTTAAATGATACTGTAGTGGGGTTGTTTGGTATTTCCCCTCCCCCCTAAGGATGTTAAATTTCATTACATTATGCTCACTGTTACCGAGCGGTTCAGCTATATTCACCTCTTGGATCAGATCCTGTGCTCCACTTAGGACTAAATCAAGAATTGCCTCTCCCCTTGTGGGTTCCAGGACTAGCTGCTCCATGAATCAGTCATTAATAATGTCTAAAAAATGTATCTCTGCATCCCGTCCTGAGGTGACGTGTACCCAATAAATATGGGGATAGGTGAAATCCCCCACTATTATTGAGTTTTCTATTTTATAGCCTTTCTAATATCCCTGAACATTTCACCATCACCAAACTAATCAGGTGGTCGGTAGTATAGTCCTACCACTGTACTCTTATTAATCAAGAACGACATTCTTGTCCATAGAGATTCTAGGATACAGTTTGATTCATTTAAGTTTTTTACGATATTTGACTCTTTCTATGCATTCTTTCACCTATAGTGCCACTCCCTCACCAGCATAACCTTCTCTGTCATTCCTATCTATTTAAAAGGCAGGTAATCATGCATGCTGCATTCATGCAATAAATTGAATATCCCCCGCTGTGCTGCTAGACTTCTGCCTGCATTATTTTTACTCTTGTAGCTTTTTGTTTTTGTTTTGATTTTTGTTTTTTTATGTGTGGGGTGTTCATTGGCTTAAGTTTAAAGAATGTTAGGTATATCTTTGTCTCTCAATCCCTTTCTAAACTCCTTTGCAAAACACTCCTGTTCACTAGCTCCTCTGGTCGCTTAGGAGTTGGGTTTTTAAATAGTGTTCTCTCTAGGTAGCCCCACTCCCTGGTTAAGGGCTGCTAAAGGAATTAGGGGTCAAAGCCTTGTTTAGAAACTACTGGACAAGCAGGCCAGTAGGCTCGGCACGTGGCCCCCCAAACAGGTTGCATTATAAACTTCAGTCAAGGAGGGACACTGCAAGCAGCAAGCATACAACAAACAAACGAACAGACAACAAACTCACCCCAAGGGTCACGTAGTCATTCTTCCTTCACTTGGAGAACTCTTTTGCAATGTTTCATGTCAGTAAAGCAAATCTCTCTCCTTGGTAACAACAGAGTCAAGATGCTCTAATGAGTTGATGAATTCAACTTCTTGTCCATCGATTACAAGTGGGTAGAAGTAGAGGTCCACCAGCCACTTTCATCAGTTTGGTCTTTTTCCAGTTGACCTGAAGACCAAGTTTACTGGCATCTTCCATAAATGTATTCAGTACATTGATGAGATTAGTTCATCAGGATTCAGATATAGCTGTGTCATCTGCATATTCCAGGTCTGTTATACAGAAGTCATGCAGTACCACCCCCACTATGCAGCTAGTTACTGCTCCCATCGTTTAGTCAAAAACAATGTAGAACAGATCAGGGGCAGCCACCACTTGACAGATGCCACTTTTGTATTGGAACCAATTTATATTTTTTTCCTTGTGAGCCCTTTTACTGAGAAATTTATTTTACAGTAACATCAGCTGTTATTTAATGGGATCATCAATTGACTGCAGCATTTCAAACATTGCCTAGTCTTTGTAAGAGAAAAAAAGGAGTGTGCCATTTAATGATGTAAAAGTACAATAGTTATGTATTAAATTATGGATTCTTATTTTTATTATTTTTTGTTTTGACTTGCAGCATTTAGCAACAGTTAATAAATATAAATGCTTTGTAACTACCTATCTTGTGATAAAGTTCTGCAGTTCACCAATATATCACTTGGAGGCACCTGTGTATTGCAGTTATTCTCCTTAGCTGCTGCTGAACTTTAATTGTAAATTAAACAGTAGATTCCCTTAACTTTCTGTCAATTACATGTGTAATGGGTATAATTTCAGATACAATGCAAATGGCATAACTTGAATACAGTATTCAAGATGGAAAATGTTAATCATTGATGTAAATTTCTCCTATTACAGGAAAATATATTGCATGAAAGTTCAAATATTATTCTAGGACAGAATTTATCTACAGTATTTAAGAATTTTTTCCTTCTAACACAGCTGATTTTGTAAGGTAGTAAAGGTATTAAAACATTTAACAAACCTTTCTAAAATTAATCTTTGTGCTAAATGCAACGATGTTGTGGTCCATGTCCATGCTCTGCGGGCATTTTGATGAATCAAAGGAACTGAGTTACATAATCCCCCAAATTATATCTCATAGAATATGTTTACTATTTCATAGCTGATTCAGGACATGGTGATATACGGATGTTAGAGAAAGTATGAAATCAGCTGGAGTTTGCTAATGCAAATAATGTTCAGGAAACATACTTTGTCTACCTATGTAGTGGTCTAAATCGCTGTGGGAAGAACACAAATTAACTTTAAGAACAGAAATTCTCAAAGAGAACTGAACCTCAGCTGTTTATGCATCTGGTTTGTAGTTGTTGTTCAAGCATATCTTCTGGATTTTTCTTTAGCAAAATGCCTAGAGAGTGATTTAACAAAACACTAACAAGATTTATAGTGTTGTTTCAGTGACTGCTCAGAGCAACTTTTGGATGGGACTAGGCAACAATTTTGGGGGATCTCTTACCCCTCCCTATCTCCTAATGGCTTTTGTTGATTATGATTATAGAATTCTGCATGCAGCTGGGATATTATCTGGAGCACACCTAAAGTTAACTGACTAATTTTAAATAAAAATATGTGTGGAGATGGTCAGATCAGTACCAGCCTCCTGCTGCAGAAGTGGGTCCCAGGGTGCTTGTGTGTTGGGGGTTCAATCCATATTTATTAACATTTATAAAAAGTTTTCTGAGGGTTAGTTTTCTAAATAAATGTAGATTCCATGGGCTGCTGGGTCCCCAGCCATTAGCTTTGTGTGCTTTCTGGTGAACTTTAGTACTTACTGGGAGCTTTTTACAAGAGTAAATGAACTGAATTGTCACAATAAGCAACATTTGCTTTGTGCATGGGCCCTGTCTTCATATATGTTTGGCTTATATAAAATTTTTGTACTGGCATTTGGTTAGTATGTGACTATAACTATTACAGCAATAATTATATTCACATGTGGATGCAGTTATAGTGATATAAAGTGTGATGGGGCAAGGCCAGATGGCTACAGTAAAGTACTGAGAAACTGGTATGTTAGCCCCAGGCTAAACAAATCCCTAGTACCCTGGTAACCAAATGCAGGTCTCCAGGTTATTCAAGGCACCGGAGCAATTAAGACCTTTCTAGGAAGGCAGTAGAGATAGCTACTTTAATTAGAACACCTGCAGCCAATCAAGGCAGGCTAATCAGGGCACCTGGGTTTTAAAAAGGAGCTCTCACTCCAGTCAGGCAGAGGAGGAGCCAGAGGAGAAGGAGTGTGTGCTGAGGAGCTTGGAGCAAGAAAGGGGAACGGAGCTGAGAGTGAAGAGGTGTACTGCTGGAGGATTGAGGAGGACAAGCATTATCAGTGCACCAGGAGAAGGTCTCGCTTGGTGAGGATAAAAGAAGGTGTTTGCGAGGAGGCCGTGGGTAAGGTTGCCCCGGAGTTGTAGCTGTCATGGCGCTGTATACAGGAGGCCTATAGACAGCTGCCGATCCACAGGGCCCTGGGCTGGACCCGAGTAGAGGGTGGGCCAAACTCATCTCCTGATCAGACACAGGCAGGAAGCTGACTCAGACTTGTGGGTTCCACAAGAAGGGAAGATCACTGAGGTGAACAAATCCGCCAATAAGCCCAGGACCCACCAAGGTGGAGGAGGAACTTTGTCACAAAAGGTGCTTTATACTAGTATAGTTTACTCCCCTTCCTGTACCGTGTAGTTACAGTGGTACAGCTGTTTTGTGTAGACAAAGGCTAAGAGTCTGGGGGCAGTTAGTCTTCTAGCTGCTGGAGAGCTCTGTGAATGGTGGTCTCTCTGCCCTCACTTCTTGCCATTTCTCCAGGTTTCTCTGCGTCTGCCTTTCTGCCCCACTACAGGGATTCTCTGCTCTTGAGCAGGCTTCCTCTTCAGCTACCAAACCTTATAGAATATGGGGCTGGCTTCAGAACTCGTGCCAGCTGCTGCTCCCTGGCTATCTCTCAGCATCAGGGAGAATAGATAAGCAAGAGCTGCAGAGGGGCAGGATTGTAACTGGCTTTAGGTGAGGCAACCAACAGGGGGTGGAGAAGAGGCTGTTGAGCAGGCAAGAGAGTTGCTGTTGTCTTATGGTCCTCCACTGCTACTGCCTCTTCCTGCTGTGTCTCATAAGCTTGTTGACTTTGCCAACACTGTAGTTTCTAAGGACTGGTTGGTAAAATGTGGGCTTGCCTGTGTGAAACCAGGACTGTTGGTTATGATAACTATGTATTAAATGCACCCATACACCAGGACATGCATGCATTCAGCACAGAGATTAATTTTAGAAAGTTTAACCCCTGTGAGGGGTGGACCAAGTCCTGAGGCCCCCTGCTGGAGGCCTTGTGGCCCTGCCACACCCTGCTCTGGAAAACTGCAGAAGAGAGGTCTTCCGAGCTGCCTAGAGTGACTGTGTGGGAAGCAGCCAACCAGAGCCCAGCAGGCTAGTATAAGAAGAACTGCAAGGCCAGAGTGAGTTCAGTTCATTGCGAGAGCTGGAGGGCTCATGGCTAGCTGCTGAGACTCCACTAGGACAAGGCCCTGAGGTAAGGGTGAAGAATGTGCAGGAGGCATGGAGAAATGGCCCAGGGAATTATAGCAGCAACACAGTTTATCTAAAGGGACATTGCAGACAGCCGCTATCTATAGGGTACCTGTGCTGGGACCCAGAATAGAAGATGGGCCAACCCCCCCACCCCACCAGCCACTGTGAAAGTGGCCTGGACTTTGAGGTATTCCACAAAGGGGACTGAACTGTAGTGGTCCAGATGAAGCACTGGAGCCAGAAAGGCCCTGAAAGGGTGAAGACATTGCCTCCAGGGAAGGAGCCCTGGGGCACGGCTCTATTTTGGAGCAGGGACAAACTGAGAGAAACATTACAGAGGGCACTCAGAGAGGCCCCTGTTGGATTTGTGCCCCGAAAGAGGTTTTCTTGTCTTTTATCTCACAGACTGTGTATGACTTGGCTGGAGGGCTGAGTCAGTGAAGACCCACCACAAACCGATAGAGTGAGCGTGAAGGCACATGCACTCAGCTAGGGTGCGCTTGTGAGAGGTGTGTGCAACGCCGTTACAGCCCCATTTAATTATTTTGACTCTTCTGGGGTTTCTGTAGCAAACTCTGAACGATGATATATGGTATCTTATGAGCACCAAAGAGAGACCCATCACACTAAGATATTTGGTACCTGTAAAATCTCAGAATGATGCATTCTGGGAATCTCTACAAAGCCAGAAGAAGCAGCATGTTTCACGGTAGCTGAAACCTAGTTTTTAAAATGCTTGTTAAAATATATTTATATGCTGGCTGCTCTCCTGGCTTGGTTAGAGGAAGTCTTCAACATAAATGATCCCAAATAGGCTAGGAAGTCAGTTTCTCAATGTGAAGTCAGGAGATGAATTTTGGGACCCAGTGGCAAAGGTTACATCATTGCTGTTAAAGGAGTTGATATTTTTCTGTAGTCTGGGCTATCTAGGAAACCACAAGCTATCTCTTACAATGGGGTGATACCTAAAACTCAAGTTCTGTAGAAGTTGGCCAAAACTGTGGAAAGGACCTAAAATTACTGAAGTTGTAACTACAGTTTTCTTCTAGTTCATTCCATTAGCCAGCCTTTACAAGAGTTAAAATTTGTTACTAATAAAATAATCAGCACACTACAAGTTGGTATATTTTTAATGAGATTGTAAATTTGATAACGGTAATAGTGTTGATGTAACAGATTTCTGTAAGGCATTTGACTTGACTTGATGCACAACATTTTGATTCAGAAACAAGAATGAGAAAATTAACATGGCATACATTAAATGGATTAAAAACTGGCTAACTAATAGGTCTCAAAATTGTAAGTGGGGAATCATGGTCAAGTGGACATGTTTCTAGTGGGGTCCTGAAGGAATCAATTCTTGGCTCTACACTGTTTAACATTTTTATCAGTGACCTGAAAGAAAACACAAAATCATTGCTGATAAAGTTTGCAGATGGCACAAAAGATAGGGGGGAATGCTTTTAAAACCATTGAACCATTTTCCAGTGTTTTTATTTGCTGTTTTTCCCACCATGCTACTGATACATAAATATTAAAAACCTTTCACTGGTTAAGTGTCCAAGGGAGAGACTGACAGAAATCATTTCTTTGCTGTCATTGCACAACTGTTTCCTTCCTCATAACTAATGGATGAGATCACAATCCTCTGAATTACAGGATTATTTTAATAGGTTATTCTGTCTCTTTCTCTCTGTGTACAAGATTCAAACAATCTGGATTTACAGACTAGTGTTTATGAAAAATCATACCAATAAAATATTTTAGTCCACTCTGAACCATTTCTAAAAGTTTAATACGATGTGAAATATCTAACAACAGAGGGTAAAGGTTTGGGCTTGCCCTGAAGAGTGGAGCCAGACTAGCTTACTGTCTTTTTGTATGAGAAGGAACTGAGCTAGGAAGTTAAGGGAGTTAGGCTTACGAAATTTATTGGACAAAATGGCAGCATGACAAAGTGAAGCGCGCCTACCCACCTGCAGACTGGCTGAACCCCACCGTATCTATAGAGGTCATCTGGTGTTAAAACCAATTATTCATCAGTTGAAGAGAGGTGTAGAGACTAAAACAGTGACACACTGTCTGGTGGGAGTAGGGTTTTGACTTAATTACTTTGTCTGTTTGAAGTATTGATTATTAGAGTCTGCTGTCCGTTATCTTTCTTTTTTGAAACAACTGTGAGTAACTTTTTCCTCCTTTCTCCCAAACCTTCAAAAATCTGCTGCTAGCTTGATGGCAAAAACAGACACCTGTGAAGCAGATACAATAGCTGTACAATATGTATGAATCTGCTGAGCTATTTGCCATACTGTCCCACATCTCTGTTTTACTGGTAGAGAGTTGGCAGGGAAGATGAGATGTGCATATGCACAAAGGATATCCACTAGATGGAGAGTGTGTCCTGTGTGGAATTAAGGGGCATTTTATTTATTCACTGTTCTCTTTATGCAACTTTCCCCCTAAGAAATCTCCTGATTTAGATTATTTGTCTTTGATTCTGTGAATCATAAAGTTGTAGACATGATACAGCATCATAATCTCCATATTTTCTCTCACTTTTTACTTCTAGTCAATATTTTATGTTTACTTCTGATACATATTTTCATAATCTTGTTGTAAATTATTCTATATTACATATTTCTCTTGAAACAAACCACAGCAGTAATGCTGTCGGTAATCATGCTACAGTTTCTGTTGCTTTACATGTTAATGTCTAGCACTGTAATTTCAATTGTAAGTGAATTACTAGCAACAGTTTTCTAAATCAGTACATAAGAAGTAAAAAAGTCTGTGTTTTGAGAAAAATGGAAATCTACCTTGATCAAATATGCAGTACTATATACAGTTTATCTAAAAGAGACTGTCAGCAGATGACATGCATCTGCCGAAGTGGATATTCACCCACAAAAGCTCATGCTCCAAAACATCTGTTAGTCTATAAGGTGCCACAGGATTGTTTGCTGCTTTTACAGATCCAGACTAACACGGCTACCCCTCTGAAACTTGTCAGCAAATGTTTATTAACCCTGTGATAGGGTCAGAGTATCACTCCTGCTACTTCTGTCAGAAAGGCAGAGCAAAGTCACAGAAAAGGGTGCACAGTGGAACTGAAAGAAGAGGACAAATAACAAAAGATGCTGGCAGTTCTGTGCCAACACTGAATATATAGTGCAGTTCCAAGTGAAGTATCGCAACTGCACGACCTACTTGCCATGTGCAGTATGGAATGATCTTTTTCCTATGAATTTCATTGAGAGGCTGGAATACGCAATCCTTAAACCAATACTTTAGAAGCTTCAAATGGAAAGGCTTGAAAGTGAATCAGAACAAGATTGAAAGAGTTAGAATGCAAACAGATAACCTGTATGTGCTTCTGTATAATTTGTTCTGTATGTGACCCTGATGTGACAGACAGGAAAGTTAGGTTTCTATGTGAAGAGCAGTAATATAAAAATCTAGCATTGTATATTAGATTCATGAATCAAATAGAATCCTATTTGCATATCTATTTTGATTTTAAAAAGCATAAGCAACTAAAATTTTTAATTACAAATATATGCTTAGGAAATTCCTAATAAAAAGTAGGTAAGGAGCATCATGGATTATTACTCCTGATGTGCAGACAACTGAAGTTATTTATAAACGGCAAAATATATGTGTGATGTTGCACTCATATGATTTTATGAAAATATGCTAAGGTCTCTTGTAAGGTGTCATTACAAAGCTTATAATCTACTGAGTGTGATCATCCTATTTGTATAAATGTACCTATCTTGTATCTGAAACTAGAAATATGAAATATAACTCTGAGGGCCTATTGTAATTATGTAAAGTGTGGGCCATTAATAGTGGTTTGGAATCTTGGTGACTCCCATTAACCAGGATAATTGTCTGCAGATGGCTGTGTTTTGTCTATAAGTCTTCCTGTATACCTGTGTGGCCAGCAAGCGAATAATGAAGTCTTACAGCGGCATGTGATTATGTCACCTGAACTGGAATCCATCTTTAACTTGGTGTCTTTCCATTGAGAAGGAGGGGGTGGGGGAACCCAGAGAGGGACAAAGGATTCCTGCCTTATGCAAAAGATATATAAAGGGGTGGAACAGAGCAAAGGGGAGAGAGGAGCCATCATGAGGAATCCTCTAGCTACCACCTGAGCTGGAACAAGGGCTGTACCAGGGAAAAGATTGTGCCCAGACTAGGAAAGCATCCAGTCTGTGAAAGAAATATATTGAAACGTCTTTTCGGGTGAGAGATTATCTGTACTCAATTGTATTACTGTATTAGGCTTAGATTTGCGTGTTTTATTTTATTTTGCTTGGTAATTCACTTTGTTCTGGGTGTTACTACTTAGAACAACTTAAATCCTACTTCCTGTATTTAGTAAAATCACTTTTTACTTATTATTTAACCCAGAGTATGTAATAATAATGGGGGGGGGGGGAACAGCTGTGCATACCTCTCTATCAGTGTTACAGAGGGCAAACAATTCATGGAGTTTACCCTATATAAGCTTTATACAGGGTAAAACAGATTTTTTGGGGGGTTAGACCACATTGGGAGTTGAGCATCTGAGCGTTAAAGGCAAGAACAATTCTGTGAGCTGCTTTCAGTTAAGTCTGCATCTTTGGGGCAAGTAATTCAGACTCTGGGTCTTTGATGGAGCAGATGGGCATGTCTGGTTCAGCAGGACAGGGTGCTGGAGTCCCGAGCTGGCAGGGAAAGCAGAGGCAGAAGTAGTCTTGGCAGATCATGTGGCAGCTCCCAGTGGGTTTCTGTGATTCAACCCATCACAATATGCTCAACTGCTGATCTTGTATCTAAGTATACAATAGGTATGAAGTATTGCTATCATGGCACACATGATCCTATGTTGCTCTGAAATACCAGTTCCTGTGTTTTGCTGTGTCACATTCAATAATATATTCTAATGTGGAGTGACTCACTCCTTGCACACTGAGTTAACTGGTGTATCATGTTTTGTAATTTATTGGTTCATGTTTATGTCTGGCTTCTAGAATTTTGCCTTTTTTTATTTATTAGATAATATTGAAATACTTTTCACTTCTGCAGTACTTCTCATCCTATAGTTTTTTAAGGTGTAGGCTAAACTAGAAAATCACCATGTTGCTGTAGACTGCTGTGAGCAACAGGTGTGGCTAAACACCTGCAAGTTTAGACTAGGAAAATACGTTGACTTCATACATATTCTAGTGTTGATCAGGCCAATTTCACTTTGGTCTGTTCACAAACAGGATTTCCAGTCTTCTTGTGCCCCCAAAGAAACATCGTACAATGATCTGTGCACATGTAAGCTCTAAGTGACTTTTCCTAGGTTGCACAGGAAGTCCCTGACCAACCCAAGAATAGAACCTAAGATTCCCAATTCATGTCTTGTAGTTAAGGCACTAATGGAGTTGTACCTGCTTACACCAAGTCTGACTTTGACTTGTTTTGTCACTTAAAAGAAACAAACCAACCCCCTATTCATGTTGGGGTTACATAGACTTGCGTAGTATATCTTTTTTTTTTTTTTCCATTTACTTTGAAGATCTGTGAAACTTAGGCCCTGTCTATGCTGGCAAGGGTCCAGGAACACTGATTTACCCTGCCCCTGTGGCTGCTCACCATTTTGGGGGTCTTGTGGCTCTGATATGCTTGCCTGGGTCAGCCAGTTAGTTACAGGTATGTGAATACTGGCTGTGTTTTAAATCACTGGATCAGTGTTCTGTGTGTTGCAAACAGTACTGTTTCTGTAAAATATTGCATTTTGGCTTCACAGAGATGACCTTGGGTGCTCAGCCTCCCTCTTTGTTATCGGTGGCAAAACAGCTGTGCAGAATTAGAAAGTAGCCATGAAGAACTAAAGAGGACTTTCTGTATGATGTTATGATACACTCTGTGGCCCAAAACCAGGAATTGAAAGAGTGGCAGGACAGCAAGAAGAGGGACCGAAAGGAGAACACGGCATGCCAGAATGAAGCCACAGAGCGGCTCTTAAATGTTATGGAGCACTGAACGGACATGCCCCAGGTGATACTAGCACTGCAAACTGCAAAACTCTTTCCCATGCACCCCCCCCCGGCCACCACCCACACACTTATCAACCTCCTGGCTCCAGTCTGTACCCACGGCATTCCATTCCTCCCTGTCACAGTCCAGCACTGCAGACTCTCAGTTCCCACTGCACTCAACACCCATCCCTCTGCAGTTTGACCCTACTGAAGTACAGTACCTGATGCACTGTACTCCAAAGGAGAAGGTTGGATATGATCCCTGGAGTAGCCAGCTTCCACAGTGCAATTGCCATGCGCTTCTCCAGTGGCAGGGCAGCTCTTATTCTCGTGTCCTTGGGCCGCAGGGCTGGGGCGAGCTCATCACACAGTCCCATGAATATGGCTTTCCTCATCCAGAAGTTCTGCAGCCACTGCTCATCATCCCAGACATGCATGACAATGTGATTCCCACCACTCAGTGCTTGTTTCCTGAGCCTAAAAGCAGTATTCCACTGTTTTCAGCACCTTTGTGAATGCCACATGCAATCTTGTGTCATAGCTAGTACGCATGGCGAGATCAATTTTGTACTTCTCTTGCCTTTGTAGTTTAAGGAATAACTCCACTGCCACCTGTGACGTTAGTCAGAGCGAGCAGCATATCAGTCAACAGTTTGGGATCCGTTCCTGCAGACTGAAGAGGCAGAGCGCGCAGTACACAGACCATTGAAAGATGGTGCCAAATGCGAATGGAAGCACAGGTATTGCTGGCATGTGAAGCAATGCATCACGGGACATTGGAACGGGACCCAGGATACCCCGCGACTCCCTCTGCCTTCCCATAACTCTTAGCAGCAGAAGAGGAAGAGATGCTCTGTGGGATAGCTGCCCAGAGTGCACCGCTCCGAATAACGCTGCAACTGCCGCAAGTCTGAACATACTATTGCTCAGGCAGCTGAAAGTGTGAACGTTAAACTTGCTGCTTTGTTTTTAGGTCAGGATATAGAATGAAGACTGTACTGGACACATTGGGAACAACTGGATGGATATATGTGCTTCCAGTCAATCTGGGGATTCGTGGTATCAGTTTTATTGGCAAAATTAGGATTGAAGTGTACTAGAAGCTCAGACTAGTGAATCCTTAGTCTTTCTTAAAAACTTTCTCACACTCGTCTCTTGAAGTCCAGGTTTTTGCTTGATGTAAAACATCAGGAAGAAGTTTCAGCATTGTAGCTGGATGAGGAACGATGCTTCATAGCAGGAAGGAAACTAACTGACATACATTTTTTGGGACCAGGGTGTCATTGTTACATTGATCTTTAATGATTCCTTTTGAAGACCATTGGCACTAGTCATATTGTCACCTACAAAATGCAGGAAAAAATCCACATTCTCATGAGTTCTTGAACCATAATCCTCCAATATTTACAAGGTTGCATTTCTTTTAAATTTCTGAGAAGTTTACTTTCATTTTTCGCAATCAGTACTGTATTGTTTCTTGATGATCCCCTCAAAATCAGATCCACAGCCTTCTAGAGGAAGAGCTTAGTGCCAGCATTTAAAAATAAATATGGTGATATCAATGCAATCTCTTCTTACATGTTGTTAACTACTCCTGCGATTCCTCCCTCCCACCCCTCTAAAAAGATAATTCCTTACTTAGCCTATAGCTGAGTTAGTTATTATAGTTAAATTACTTAATATATCAATGTTCCTGTGATATCAGTGGCTTGCTATACAACCGTTGACAGTGGGAAGACAGTGCTATCATCTGTGGATAATGAATGTCCCAATCAATTGTATGAAGAGGAGCTTTGGGTTAAGTCTTACTATTTCATAACCATGCATGGACAAGCAACAGAAGTACACAGTAGGCAATAGGGATTTTTACTTCATAAATATTCAATAGGTATTAATATGTCCCCTTCGTGGAAGGCATATGCTGAGAAGTGCCAAACACCCTGCACTGTTCCTGCATGTGGTAATTGTAGGGTGTCAGCTCAACTTCTGCCTCTGACTTGCATTATACCATTAACCTAGACTCATGCTATGATTCCTTGGAAACTGTGCACTTAGCTGAATAATTTATTACATGACTTTTAATTATTTATGGCTTCTTATTACAACTGAAATAAAATCTAAAGGTGGAAGAGTTCTGTGACTTATGAATATCCAAGAGACAATTGGCAGATTGCTATGTAGTTAAGTCCCTGCATTTGCTCCTGTTTGTTTCTCTGAAGGTATTCCAAAGAGAACATTCATCTCAACGTGAATCGATTAAAACAATAACAAATGACGTCCTGCTGGTTGCACTGCATTTGTCCATCTAATCATGCTGTTTGCCTTTTCTCCAGCCTCATTTAGGCCTAAATATAAAATAAAATAGGAACTGTGCAGGTCATCATAGGTTTGTGAACAAATAAACTTGTCCATGCTAGAAAGTGAATAAGAGAACTGTACCGACAGAGCTTCCTTAACAGGTCATTATTTTTAATAAGCTTTTCTTATTATACAGTAATTTTCACTTATTTCAATCAGGTGTGTTCCTTTTACTTCAGTGAAAAGTATATGATCACCATAGTGCATATTACAGTAGTTTACCACATAACTTCATATAAGCCAAGATTTTCAAAAGTGACTGGTGATTTTTGAGTTCCTAACCCTTAAAGGGTCCCAGTGTTCAGAGGGAGGGTGCTTAGCATGTTCTGAAAAAATCACATCCATTTTGAGTGTTTCATATGGGAACACATAATCACAAGTCATTTGAAAAGCTTGGTCATGATATTAGTGGATAAGATTTTCAAAAGCATTTCCTGTTCAAAGTTAGACTGGTCAGCGGAACTTGGGATCCTAAGTCACTTAGGTGCTTTTGAAAATCCCAGCTTATAACAATTTCTAGCTTTCTTAATTTTATTCTTTCTTGAGCTCTTTTCTTCCCTTTTAGCACTTTCAGAATTTTACCTTTCTTGATTAAATGGCAACTTTTTACTAAAGTTATTTGAAGTATCCAAAGATATCTGCCCAAGTTGATTAAGGAACCTAAGAGAGTAAGTTGCCCAACTCCCACTGAATTGGGAGATTTGGGCATTTTACTCCCCTAAACTTCTTTGAAAAATCTGAGCCTAAATAAAGGGTTGGAATGAATTATATCAGTATAACCTGCTCATGCTCCTATGTAGGCAGTCTGTCACATTCGTAATTAAATATTTTTTCAAGGTTTCCATAGGTTGCCAACCCCTCCCCCCCAAAAAATGCTATTGGTGTAAAGGTCAGAGTTTTGGTACAAAAGGTCCTACTTGAATTGGGTTTAAAAAAACCCAAACAGCTAAAATATCCATTTCACAGTTTTACAATTACAAAAGTGTATGTACGCAAACAAAAATAAAGTGTATTTGTTTAAGATAATTTTGAAAATCTCCTTAAAACAATTTGTAAATTTTTTTTTTTTGAGCAATAGTCTGAAAAAGTGTGCTGGGTCTGCTAAACAAACAAAACCCTTTTTAAAATTGAATATGGCCTTAATCCTGCAAACACTTACATGCCTAACTTCAAGAATTAGGACAGTTTGAGTGGCTCTTTGCCTCTCCCCAGTTCAGCCTAAAAGTAGGGGCAGTTCTCCCCCTGGCTAATCAGAGAGTTCCTTAAGGAAGGATGAGTAATCAATGGCACTACCTAAGGGAAAGACAGCCTGTAATTGATCAGGAAGGGAGACCTAACATTCCAACATACCTTGCCCAGCCTGCCACCCTTGTGTGGTTCTTTGGGAGGAAGTGGTGGTGACTGCCCTGAATTTTCCTCAAAGTTAAATATTGTAGTAACTTTTATCAATATTATTCTCAAGTCCAGGCAGCGATAATGCTTTAAACAGCTTTAATTTTTGTGGGCTTTTTCCTTCTCTGAGATGTACAATAAAGATAATGTTGAATAAGGATTTTTGTAATAAAGCAAAATCCTTTGGAATTATCTTTGCTTCTGCATTTATTTTATTGGAACTGTAGTTTATTTCTTTTAATCTAATTTTTGCAGGTCAGAGGTTGCAAAGAGCACAGAATTTGCTACTTCTGGTCAAAGTGGTACTGATATCCTTCGAGACATGCAAGATATCTGAATGTGCCTATTAATAGTATGTTACTGCAGTGTGTCTGCATTTGCAAGATTAATTAGCTTTTAACTCTTGATCAAGTATATTGTACTTTCTTCACTGCAGAACTAGCCTTTAGTCTCTTGCAACATTCTAATGAGAAAATTGCTGCAATGAATGAAGTATATTCTTGATGCATTGGATTACCAATGTATTTGTCTTTGTTTATTCTAATCTTATTGGGAGTAGTTGTTGTGAAACACATTTATGTTTGATAAACGTAACCCCTAATTCAATACATATTTATATGTATGGTGAACCCTTCACTCAATGTATAATAACTTCAGTGCTGATAGATAATTCCTTCCCTGTTGATCTTCACACGTCATTGAGTTCATCTGAGACCTCAGTATCATTGCCACTAAAGTTGAAGTACACGTACAGCTTTTTGACCAAGGATACTCATTATACACAATTAATTCTCTCAGTCATTTTATCCTCTTGTAAGTTATCTGGCTGTGGGATATTTAGCACTGTGTCAGATTGCCGTCATTTGTGTATGATGCTAATAATGTACTTTAGAGATATGTATTGAAAGAGATGCATGCATGGAAAAGAGGTGCAAGGAAGAATGGGAATTCTGATTTTTCAAAGTTGAAGCAGGTTAGTAGTGACGTAAATTGCATATGGCAGTGGTTCTCAAACTTGTTCCACTGCTTGTGCAGGGAAAGTCCCTGCTGGGCCTGGCCGATTTGTTTACCTGCCGTGTCAGCAGGTTCAGCTGATCGCGGCTTCCAGTGGCAGCAGTTCGCTGCTCCAGACCAATGGAAGCGGCATAGGCTGAGGGATGTACTGGCCGCTGTTTCCAGAAGCTCCCATTGGCCTGGAGCAGCAAACCGCGGTCACTGGGAGGTGCGATTGGCTGAACCTGTGGATGCGGCAGGTAAACAAACCGGCCCGGCCCCCCAGGGGATTTCCCTGCACAAGTGGTGGAACAAGTTTGGGAGCCACTGGCATATGGGAAGTGCTTTTAAAAAGCTAAACTGTTTAAATACATCAGGGATATTTATGTTAAGGATTATAACCATGCAAGCAAAAGCATTAACACACAGACAGTGAACGTTTACTTTATAAAATCTTTTAATTTGACCTTGTATTGTTTGCACATGCTTACAACAATTGCTTAGTATACCTTTGAGCCTTCATGCATCTCCTGTAATGCAAGGTTCACTGTAGCATACCACTAAATTCATTAATTGCACCATGGATAATGCCTACATTTTATGTGTAGGGCAATCTTTCAGGGAATTATTTTTTCAGAGTAATCTCCACTTACTCTTACAAGCAAACTTCCTTTTTTTTGGTGTTTTAAAATACAAATCTGGAGATTCAATAAATGTGACATGGCAATTACAGAATATTTAATCAAAGAATGCTGCTTAAAACCAAATAATGAAATGTTACACTTTATTTTCCTTAACCATTAATCTATTTCCCTAAAAGAGAATCTGATTTAGCAATCAGTGATTACCGGAGTTGATATTAAAACACGGTATGTCGAACATGTACAGTTCGTTGATTGAATGGAAGTCACAATGGGAAAAATGTCTTTTTCAGTTGCAAGCTTTTAGCTATGTTCACGGAATGCAGTCTTCAGATACAGATTGTAAACAGATTCCTTGGCCCTTGAAACATAATCCCCAAAGAATATTTTGTTTTCCATTAAAATTAGCAGCAACTGGCATCTGTGACATTTAATTATATTTTTAAACATGACTAGTCAGGAAGAGAAAGTAACTATGCACTTTCATTGTATCAGTTAAAATAGTGATGAACAGTAGGTGGTGGTAGTGCAACATCTAGAGAGACTTCTAAAAATCATGGTATGTAGTCTGTATCCAGTAATATTTTTAGTAACTATTCCTGAGTCCACAGCAATTTCTTCATTTTAATTAGTCGATCAATATTTAAGTTTAAATGTATAAAAAAAGGTAATTAAAGTATTTCTGATTTTTTCCAAGGAAAGGTATACATGAGCTGAAAAATATGGCTTTAGAAGGAGGATTATTTTTGTCGTTATTAATCATTTTATTGGGACAGCCAAATCAGTGTCCATCTCTGCTAGGTACCATAACTTTTTTTGTTTTCTGTCAAGACCGCCTGATCATAAACAACTGAAAATAATTTAAATTCTAAAAAGGTAATAAAAATAAATATATCCAAAGGAAAAGATTTCTAAAATACAAATCAGGGTGCTTGGATGACTCTTCTTAGAGCAATAATGTGGCCTATTTCTTAGCAGGAGTGCCACAACTATTGTGGTTTGCTATTCTGTGTCTTTGTTTTGTTTTTTGCCCTCCCTCCCAGCATAAGCACGTATGATCCACTAAACCAGTCTGAAGTTTGTCTTGCTTGCGCAAGTGTGAGATAGCAGCCAACTGGGCAAATTAATCCCTGCTGTAACTTTATTTCAATGGAGTTACATCGCAGATGAATTTGGCCCAATAATTGTATATTTTCTACATTTCTTTGATATTAAAGATTATTGATTTCAGCAGTAACTATATTGAATTGCTCAGTGGTACAGCATGAGTTTAAAGTAAGAGATTCAACTAAATGTTTTAAAAATATTGTAGGTAAATTCAGTAATTTTGACTTTTTATATAAGGAATTATTGATGAAAATGGAGAATGGAAGCTTTTCCTTGGATGATAGCCAGTTCTCAAAGGTTGATCTGCAGGTGGCTAATGAGACCAATCCAGGATCTACAGACCTTGTCACAATTGGGGCAGAGATGTCCCAGTGGAAGGGGCGGATCTGGAATGTTGAGTTGGGCTGCGGCGCATTCTTACCTCCTAATATGTGGGAAGGAGAAAATGGGGGCAAACAGAAACACTGGTGGGAAGACTTAGGACCATGGTGTAGGGGGCAGGAGGTATGGGGGACATACAGAAATCCTGGCGTTGGAGGAATAGGAGGCCAGCATGGAAGAGGGGACACACATAATGCTTGGCAAGGGTGGAGAATGGAAGGCAATAGTATGGGGGAAGTGACACAGACAGAGGTGAAAGTAAGCTGCTCCAGACCGATACGGCATACCAGCAAGAGCCAGTACGCCGTGCTGGACTGCACTGGCTTCCACGGCGGGGATTGAAAGGGCTCAGAGCTCCCCGCGGCTGCGGGCAGCCCAGAGCCCTTTGAATCCCAGCCGCGGCTCCGGTGGCCGGGCTGGGGCCGGGATTTAAAGGGCTTGGGGCTCCCCTCAGCGGCAGGAGTTCTGGGCCCTTTAAATCCCTGCCCCAGCCCTGCAAAGCTGCTGGTTTCCCCCAGCCGCCGCAGCCCCGGGCCCTTTTAATTTGCCCCTGAGGGCTCCCAACCACCTCTTCAGCTGGGAGCCCCTGGTTGATTTAAAGGCTCTGGGTCTCCCAGCCACAGTTGGTGCCCCAGGGCCTTTAAATCTTGAGAAGCCACGCCTCTTCCAGATGAGGCCACACCTTTTCTGGATGAGGCCACGCTCCCCTCAGGACTCCAGCAGTACCAGTAAGTCCTGTAAATTACTTTCACTCCTGGACACAGATCTCATGGCATGTGTATGGGGGAAATGGAGGGGGAGGGGACAGAGCCGCTGGCATGGGGGAAAGGTGGGAATGGGGGACCTGGAGAAGGGGGGAAATGGGGACCACACAGAGCCCTTGGCATGAAGGACTGTTTGTGGGGGTTTAACAGGAAGTTCTTGATAAAAAGGGATATAGGAGAGTGATAGAGGGGGAGCTTATGAGAGAGAATGGGAGGGTGCAGGAGGCCCTGGTGTGTAGAGTGAGCTTGGCCTACAGAGCCTCTTTGGTTTTTAATGAACACAGACTGAATTGTCTTCTCACCCTCTAAAGCTGATCCATTCAACTCAAGGATAAGGCATGCTGGCCAAGCAATAGGGTGACCAGATGAGAGATGTGAAATATCAGGACGCAGGGGGTGGTCGGTCGGTGGAGCAACCAAAAAAAAAATCCCAAGAGTCGGCAGCGGAGGAAGAAACAAAAACAACCTCCCCCCCAAAAAAGGAAAAGAAACCAAGATCCGCCAGAACGTAGGAAAAATGGTGGGGGCTGAGCTCCCACCAACAGCTCCACGCCCGCCCCTCCCCCCCCCCGCACCAGCTTTCCTTCCCTCTGCCTTCACCTCCCCTGAGCTGGCTGCCATGTCCTGCTTCTCCTCCCCTCTCCCTCCAGCTGATTAGCACAAGCCTGGGAGAGAGAGGTGGGGAGGAGGAATACAGCATGCTTGGGGAAGGGGCAGGGCCAAGGCGGGGATTTGGGGAGGGATCCAATGGGGGGAGGGGCGGACCAGGGTGGAGTTGGGGCGGGGGGGCGTGAGCCCCCTCTGCCTGTGCGCCGGAGGGCAAAATATTGGGACAGTCCCAAAAAAATCGGGACATCTGTTCACCCTACCAAGCAGTGCATGAAAACTTAAAATGTTTGTATTATACCTGCACTAAATTCGCTTTAAAAAATCCTAAACCCCTTCCTTCCCCCGCCCCCAAAAACAGAAGGACTATAACATTAATTTAAAATAGAAGCAGTTTGATTGGATAGTAATCTTTATATTGGTTAGATTGCAGGTAATTTACTGGAATTGTTGTGGAGAGATTCCTGACTCTCTTAACATTTTTGTTTTAAACATAATATAAAGCTATATATAAGAATGATCAAAGCCATAAGTCAACAAGTATTGTAACTAATTTATAATGCACAAACAGCATACACATCTAACCAATATCAAAATTCTGAACTGCTAAAACATTATCCCACCTCCCTTCTTTCAATCTCTTGTTATTTTCACTTGTAAATCTGTACTTTCCTTTATATAAGAAATTAATTCCTCCCGTGAGATACAGAATTAATCATTTTTGTAAAGAGGGGTGCTCTTACAATGCATTTTCTGCTAAACCAATTTGTCAGTCTGTATATGAAACATATGCACTCTTGTATCTTCTCAAGATTAATCTTTGTGACCAAGCAAGGGCAACTGCAATCCATTTTTAAAGGACTTTCCCATTTGGTAATGAGAAATCATATAGTAAATCTAGTTTTGAGGTGGCTGTTAATTTATTATCCCATATACTGTAATTTCGATAACATTTTATAACTCTTGACCTAGAAACTTCTAATATTAGAACACTGCCAAATAGAGTGTCAAAATTCTACCCTGATTTGCACAGTAGCAGAATACATTGTTGTCCAATGCAGTGTATTTAAACATTGTAAGCATTATTTTAAATCACTGTGGTTTTAGGTTAGTCTCACTAGCAGTTCTGGTAGCATAGTTCCATGTGTTTGACTGTTGTCTCTCACAGAACATACTGTACATTTAACTCTATGCTTGCATTCCCATCTCTGTTTGAAAAACCAAATGCATAATTAGGATAAGATAGCCCAAGTAACAATATATGGAGACTTGGTGGTTTTTGAGAGGTCACCACAGTATCACTGCTTTGTTAACCCCCTCTCCTTTTTCCGGAGTCCCTGATACACAGCAATGTGTCCCACCATCTGCAAACTGGCCAATATTTGTGCACTTAAGACTGAAATTATTGGTAGCCCTAGATGATCATAATATAAGAACCTGAATAGAAAAGAGGTTTGTGTAAGAGAGGTCTATTTAGTGGGGAAGGATGGGGAGAAGGCTGGCTTGTGAATTTTATTTTGTTAGTCTATTTGCAATATTGCAATAGAGTAGTTTAAATAGTCTTTTTTCCCTCAATTTTGTACCCTTGTTAGCTACTATAAAGTTTATTCAGATTAGATCGCTCACCCTTTGTATTTTTACTGTCTACTTTTATGTTTTATTGACTTCATAGACCATAATTATTGCCCCAGTCATTTTATGTGAAATATTTTTGATTTCCCTGTTCCCTCAGATGGAAGTCTCCAGGCATTTATTATTTTCACCAATTTTGTAGTATTTCTAGCATTTTTCAAATAAAGCCATAGAGTTCATGCAAAGTGATAAAATAAAAAGGCCAACATTTTCCAACTTAGGAGCCTAAATTTTAGGCACCCAAAGTCATATCTAGGCAACCTAAAAATGGCCTGATTTTTTTTTAGAAGTGCTAAGCACCTACAGATCCTATTAAATTCAGTGGGTGCTTCAGGTATTCAGCACCTTTGAAAATCAGGCTACTTTTATTTAAGCCTGAAGATGTAGACATAGAAGCCTAACTTCAGGAACCCAAGGTTGAAAATTTGGCCAAAATTTCCATTTATAAATGCTTTTTATGAGTTTCTTAAATTCATAAAAGTACATTATGGACACAGCATTTTTCGAATTCTTATTTCATAATACAATGAAATTATGTTAGGTTATTGACTTTATTTAAACTATACTAAGACAGATGTATGGGAGTTCTGCTACAACTCTCCATATTGAAATCAAAATTATTCTGAAATGTAAAATATTTGTTGTGATTAGTTCACAGATCTGCAAGCTATGAGTAGTTTGTCTGTTTTAATATTAGGGTGGTATGAATCAAATGAACACCTGCTGTATGTGAGACTGAGATTTTGTTCAGTTAAACCCTTTAATTATTTTATCATATATTTGTGTAGCTTGAACGATACTAGTTTATTAAATACATCCATTCTTGACATTAAAAGAGATGTATTTTTTTCATTAAAGCAAACAAACTTACCCCGTCAATAATTCATGTTGCTGTTTAGTTTAGATGGAATGAAAAATACACTGGCTTTTTCCCCCTAGACTTTTAAAATCACTTCTGATCCAATAAACCAAATTATATTTTTTTTTTTGGTGAGACCATCAATGAAAACAGATACCAGATGGACTCTAAAATAGTGTAAATAGTGTAAATAGACTGGGATTAAAAAACACTGTATCATTTAGTCACTGTTAAAACTTAAAAATTCCCTTAGGGTGCCCATATCCTTGAGGGAAACCTTAGGATACCACCTCTGATTTTTTGTTTGTTTGTTTAGGTCCCTCCTTGCCCCACATTAGCACTTTTTCAGCCAAGAAGCATTGGGAAGGCTCTGGCCTCATTTCAAAGCTTGCCAATGTAAGCCAGAAAGGGTTAGCTGTTGAGCAATATGCAGCAGTCTCTTTTCCCACGAGATGAGCATATTATCTCCACAGCACTGTGAGTCCCAGGCAAGTCCAGATGCAGTGCACTGCTAGTACTGGCCAGCTTCTATAATTCTATTGAGGGACAGGATTTTTTGAGAGTTTCCCCCTGCTTGTTGTTTTCCACTGTGCATCAGGTTGACCTCTGCTTTTAACCACATCCGGCAAACACAGCTTCATCTCGAACAATATATGTTGGCTGGAGAGGGTGAACAGAAAATGATAGAAAGGACTTTCTCCTCCCAAGTTATGAGTGCACTTGAATACAGGACTTTTTCAATTTTAGTCAGCTCAGGATTGAGATGGAGTAACAAAATATCAATAAATTGCCAGGTCAGGTTTATATTTATTAAAAATTGCAGGAGTAACATGCTTACCCAAGATGAATAGTTGATTCTTCACCTGATTATGCTGGCCTGATCCCAGTGCTACTATCAGATTGGTGAGGTTTCCCTGTAGTGGCGACACTGGGAAGGGTACTGCTGTAGCCAATGAGGTGATTGATTCCTTAGGCCTTTGAAGAACCTTTACATACTGTCATAGTTCCCAGTGATATATTTTCTAGTGCTTTGTCCTGTCTAGTTTTAAATGCCTCTAAGAATAGGGCTCCCACAGCCTTGAGGAAAATCATCCCACAATCTCTTAAAGATCTATGTCACGAAAACTTTCCCTGATGTTTAGTGTAAAACTCCATTTCAAAATTTCAACCAGTGACTCCAGTTTATATCCTCTTGTAGTATGCTGTCTCTATTTAGTTTTACGCCCTTCAAAGATTAGTAGACTTATCAGGTATCTTGAGACTTAACTAATCTAGATATGTATTACATGCAAAAAACTACCTTTAAAAAATATTAAGGCTACAGAGTCAAGCACTCCAAAATTGACACCCATATGAGTCATCAGCAGAGTATGAACATTTGGGAACTATAAGGAGCTGAAGCGTGATGGAATCTTTGAAGATTTTAACTGCTAAATTCTAAGAAATCTCTACAGAGCGTATGTAAACTATGATTTTTCAAAGGCTTATAGCTTGGCCAAATTTGGTTAGATTTTCATCAAATCATCAAAAGGCACATTCTTGATTTAAATGAAAAAAAAAAGCGAGCCTCCTGCTGCTCCAAAAAATGGGCATTAGAGCTTCTCAAAGAAAAGGTTGATAGAATTTTTTACATTTGGATGAATTTTTCTAAAAAAATCAGCCTGAGGCAGTTACCTAGCATGTAAAACTATAGCACAAACCGTTAGTTTGTCAAAGTTATAAGCAAGTGAAAAGGTCTGACAGTGGGAAGTGTCAGGCAGCCTCTTGAAGCAGTGCTCCAAAACCTGTCTATTATTAGTTCTGTACACTTTCCTTCACCAATCAATTATTCTGGCCCCTCAGTCATTCTTATTGCTCTTCTCTGAACTCCCACCAACTTCTCTTTAATTTTGGTAATGACCTAAATTCAAATTCCAGATGTGGGCTCGCCAGATTCCTAAAGTGAAGGACTATTATCTCCCATCAAAATACATAATATGTGCATGGCAGGTGTTTTAAAGTGGATAATTTAAAAATATTGCAGTTTGTCTAATTGCGTCTTTTTTTAAATAGTTCATTGCTCATGGATTTTCATCAGCCGGACTGCAAGTATTAATGATGTACCATGTACTGTGTAAAGAACGAGTAGTACTTGTGGCACTGACTAATGCGTCTACCACTCTGAAACATATACAGTGTGTAACTTGCACTTTAATTTAGACCAGCTTTATATTGGCAGTCAGCACCTTATAAAAAGAAGCACTTTGTTTTGTCTCCTTAGAAGTTCAAGGTTGGCAATTATTTTGCTAGAGGGTGGTACTATTTGACTATAAGAAGTTTTGGGGTTTTTTTTTATATTCACTAACATTTCTTTTTTCCTAAGAGAAAAGCATACAAGAAGATGATAAATCTGCAAGGGTTGTCTAAGTTGAGAATTCTGACAGGCCTTCAGATCACGGAAGTGTAGAAGATGTTTTTTCTTGCCTGGTAGGGTAGCCATTGCTTGTGCTATAAGTGTGGTGGTCTTGGAGATCCTGAGCATGTGAATATGTGCTGTGAGTGTTGATCAATGCAGATAGTCCACCGCAAGATTTCTTAAATTCAAATCTATCAGCAGTATATAGCTACATGTGTTTTTTGTAACTGATAAAAAGTAGAAGTGTACAGTTTCTTTCCTGGACTGAATTATGAATGTCTAACACCAAGAGTTTAGATGTTTGCAGATGCTTAAGCGTGGGAGTGTGAACCAAGCTACTTCAACATTATGTCATAACTCTTTGTAAAAGTAGTTTTCTAGTTTTCTTTCCTCCTCTTATTTTGTGTTATGGAGTAACATAGTTAAGACTATATCAGACTTTTGCCTTTGGCAGAAACTTATACCTTCTTTGGGGTTGAAATAGTGGATTACTTTAGGAAGAAGTAAAGTGGACAGAACTCCATGAGGAGCTGTGTGAATTTTGAGAGTATTTTGGTGCCTGGCAAGCATTCCTGGAAAAAGAAATAAACAGTAAAAATCATACTTTTTCAGAAATTTTGCATAGTATGCCTCATCAAATTTTATGTCCCTTTTACCCAAAACCCACACTATCCACCAGCTTCAAAATTCACCCAAATGTCAACCACTCCCTCTTTTGAATCACAACCCAGGACTTTCTGAAATCTTTTGGCCCTTCCAGTCAAAAATGACAATTTCTACTTAAGTAAAAAGAGCATGAAAAAGAAGCTGCTAAATTGGAGAGGGAAAGAGAAAGAGAGAGATTTTGCCTAGTAGTGTATTTAGAGTTAGTGGGTCCCTGTGCTCAGCTTCATTTTTGGGGCCCCTTCTTGGGACCCAGCCAAGAAAAAGAACATTCTCTCTTATCTTCCTCCCCGCCCCCGTTTTTCATTCTTTTTTTCTTCCTCCTCCTCCAATAAGTAATAGGAAGTAAATGAAAATAAAGTGAGGTACCTTGATTGTTTTTGTAGTCTAACTTATTTTTCCACAGGCCACTTGAAAATCGCTGATGGTCTTGGTGGACCACTTAATGATCTTTCCAAATACTGTTTCTACCGTTAGCTAACTATTGTAAAGCACTTTGGATAAGAGCATTTTATAAAAAAAAATGTAAACAAATGTTGGGGTGCGGGGTTTGGCCAGGACTTAGGGTACTGGAGGGGGCTCAGGGCTGGGAGTGCAGAGTCTTGGAGGAAGTTAGGCTGCAGGAGCAGGCTGGGGTTTGGAGTTCAGGATCTGGCCAGGAGTTAGGGTGTAGGAGGGGACACAGGGTTGGGACAGGAGGTTGGGGCGTGGAGCGCTTACCTGGAGCAGCTCCTATCTGATGCAAGGGATGCAGATGGGAATGTGTGTGTGTGTGTGATATGAGCGGGGGGGGGGGGACTGCAGGAGCTCCTGTTTGTGTTCAGAGTGGGGGTGGGGTGGGGATGCAGGAGTCAGGGAGGGCAGGGGGCTGGGGATGTGTTTGGGGGTGGTGTAGGAGTCAGGGCTGGGGTTGTGGGGGGTCTCCAAACCCCCTGCTCTGAGCAGTTCACATTGTGGAATCAGGGCAGGTGGCTGCAGGTGCAGACATCATGGCTGGGAGTATGTGTGTGAGGGTGCAGGAGTCAGGAAGGGCAGGGGGCTGGGTGTGTGTGAGGGGTTGCAGGAGTCAGGGCTGGGGGTGGGGGCAGGAGTGGGCACAGGGTTGGGGCAGGAGGTTGGGGCATGGATCACTTACCTGGAGCAGCTCCTATTTGGTGCAAGTGGGAATGTGTGTGTGTGTGTGTGTGAAGGGAGGGGAGCTGCAGAAACTCCCATTTGTGCTCAGGGTGGGGGTGGGGGCATGTGGGGGTTGCAGGAGTGAAGGCTTGCGGGGGCAGGGTATGTGTGGGGTGTGCAGGAGTCAGGGAGGGCAGGGGGCTGGGGTCGTGAGGGTGCTCCCAGCCCCTTGCCCTGAGCGGTTCACGTTGGAGGGGGTATATGTAGGGGGAGTGAGGGGGCCCCACCTTTGCTCCGCCCTGTCCCAATTCCACCCCTTTCTCCAAGGCCCTGCCCCCACCTCTTCTCCACCTCCTTCCCTGAGCGTGCTGTGGCCCCACTCCTCCCCTTCCCTCCTGGAGCGACCTGAGTGCCAGCAAACAGCTGTTCGGCAGCGGGGGCAGCGCTGAGAGGGAGTGGGAGGGATGGGAACATGGCATGCTTGGGGGAGAAGGCAGGGAAGGGGGGAGCTTGGCTGTCTGTGAGTGCGGGCGGAGCCTGCAGCAGGAGCCCCAGGAGCTGGCAGGACCAAACTTCTGCCCCCACAGCTTTCTGGCTCTGGGGTCCCCTGTCGTTGGCAGGCTCAGTGCCAGGGCACCCTGTGTTTCATTGTAAATCCACCTCTGATTTTGCCCATCAAAATAATCTTTGGTTAGAGGGATAAGCACTGGGCTGGGAGCCAGATGACCACAAGTTCAAGTCTTCCTTCTTTCATGGACTGGTTTTAATAATTTTCTATTTTCTTCACAGTCATTATTGAGCAAGCCCTTATATGCCTATCTTAGGAATAAGGCAAGTATTATTTCCCCCCATTTTACAGATCATACAACTGAGGATGTTAGTTGCAAAACACCACCTCTGGCAGGGAATAGTATTTAGGTCGTTACTGTTGCGGAACCAAAGCTTATCCATTTAGCTACACTGCATCTCAAAAAGTTTAGGCTAAAGCTATATGGTTGGTTTAACTCTTTCTAAAATGGCAGTCCCAGTCTACACCCTTCACTATCACCCTTAGGTCTGACTCTTGTCCCCTCTGCATTCCAGTTAGGCAGTTTGCCCTCCTCCTCTTTGCAAAAGAGCCAGCAGCAGGAACAGTGAGAGCACAGGAGAGACAGTGTCCCAGCTCTTGATTCCAGTGCCCTGCTCCACAGGGGCCGCACTTGCAGGGAACATCCTGCTCAGTTTCTACACTCTGGAATGGGGCATGCTCATTAGCATGTAGAGTTTAGCTTCCAAACTCTAACAAGGCTCTACTGGGCATGTGTAAACTGTGATTTTTTCCGAAGGCTTATAACTTGGTCAAATTTGCATAGTTTTTCACAGGAACGTGATCAGTCACACATTCTTGGTGCCATTCTGTCTCCCCTGCCAAATTTTACATCAAAGTATGGAGGTGCTAGATCCTCTTAAAATGCAATTCTAATAATTTTGATAACATATGGAATACAGTATATTTCCCCCTATCCTTGTTCTTGGAAATGGCTCCATTCTTTTCACCAAAACTTTCTAAAATATTCAGCCTGAGGCAGACAGCTGGCATGGAAAATGTCAGCCCAAAATGTTAGTCTGGCAAAGTAACAAACAACTGAACAGAGTGTGTTTTATAATGGAAAGTTGGGCAGGCTTAACTAGAGATAGAGCTATATGCTCATGATATATGCCTTCCCTGTATAGTACACTTTGTGCACAGTAACTCTAACTGGTATGTTTAATGTAGGCCAGGCCACTGTTTAGAGCTGATTTATTTACCACTTCTTGTTGTTTCTTTTCTGATTGTTAAAAAGAAATTAAACGTTATTCCTCGAGACTGTCATCTGTTTTCTTTACCAGAATCCTGATGAGTTTGAGCTAATTTCCTTGACACTTTATTACCAATTCAAAAAGGCTGCTTTGCAGAAAGTATCTCTGTGTCTTTTTTATATTAAACATAGAAAAATCAAACATTTTATATGTATATAATGTGTGTGTGTATCTACCCACATATACTTATACTATTAAGTAAATTTAATCTTGATTGCTTTGCAAAACTTTGTTTCCCAAATGCAAGCAAGTTGCCAATTCTGGATCTGAATTAGCATTGTATAGTAGTAAACAAGTAACTCATTTATAAAAGTACAGCTTCTTGATTTGCTGCTATGTGGTTGAATTTTAAAAAGATAAACATCTGCCAGTTGTCTGACAGTTAATGGCAGCATCAAAATCACTGAGTGACTAAGGTGACAAGTTACCTTGACATGTCAGGTTTTTATTGCTGTCCTTGGCATTTAAGGATCATGTATTAAGTGATATTTAATGAAGACTCATTCTGTTTGTCAGTTCCGTGACATGATCTGTGTGACAGAAGTAATAAAGTCTTGATGTCAACTTAAGATGAGAAGATTGCAGTAGATATTACCTGTCTTAATAGCACAGAATTAGTTTGAGGAGATGTAGGCAAATCAGATTGCATGTTTTATCATCAGGCTGCCAGATAGGGCTTAGGTAAGTTTATGTGAAAATTCATGCATTGTTACTCAGTAATTGATGGGTTCTGTTTGGGGGAAAAAATCACTTATGGGGATTTAGTACATTCACTCCTCGGAGCAAGTGAATTTCTCTAGTTTTGTAAAATTCTATTACTGTCATGTTTAACTACTGCAACTTTACAAACATTCAGCAGTGAACAGCAAATTATTTTAAAAAAACAATATGAAGACATAATTTCAGCTTGGAATATACCTTTAATTTATTCAGAAGTTACTGGAAATTAATAATTTTGTTTTAATAAAATACAGTCATATTCTCCACATGCTCAAAAGGCTTCTTCAGATACAAATCAGCATTGTATATTCTCTAGTTCCTAGTTCAAGTGTATGAAAATGCACACCTTATTTGACACACGTACATTTCTTTCTTAAATCCTAGTAAGAGGAATATTCACGTCTATAGTGCCTGTCATCACAAAATGTTTTCCAAAAATGGATTGTTTCACAACACTCTGTAAGTAGATAGAGATGGGTCTGAGTGCCAAATCCAGCCATGCATACATACATGCATAGCCCTTTACATACATGCATAGCTCCATTGATTTTGCAGGACTGGAGAAGTTTAGGTCCTCCAGAACCAATCTTTGACCCCAAAGTTTGGTAATTTTGAATATGGAGTTTTGCTTCGAACCCTGTAGTCAGTAATTGTACTTCTTAGTTTGTCAGGGTTCAGGTCCTGCCCAGTTTCTAGTTCGTATTATTATCCCGATTTCATAAATGGGAAGACTGAGGCATACAAAAGATAAAGTGACTTTCTTATGCTCACATAGCAAGGCAGTAGCAGAACTATGAATACGAGCCAGATCTTGTGACTCCCTATTTAATGTTTAAATCTCTAATTTATGTTGCTTCTCAATAGTGTTTATAAAATCTAATATCTGTTTTTTCCCCTGTACATTCGATATTATATGATAGGCCATAATAGTGAAAGTATGTCAAGAAAAAAATAGTACAATATAAGTTACTGAGCAAAAGTATTTTAGTAAATATTGCTGGATTGGCAAAAATATTATTTTGCAAATACACCTGAGATCATGTGCAATGGTATTGGACCATTTTAATATCTAGCATGTTTGCCAGCATTTTACTGTAGTGTCTTTATATTTACTTGATATAGTCTGATCACTTCACATTGCAAAGCCAGATCAGACTAATTCCAGTTAAATGTTTGGTATTAAGATGTCATGGTAGGAAACTATAACTGTGGTTGAAGCTTTATTTGATTTTCTATATTGCTGCTTTTATCAACTTGAGGGATCTTTTTTCCAGAAAGGTTCTGAAGGAAATCTCTGTTGGAGACCTCAAGCCCAATGAAACAGTTGAAGCAAATCTAGAAGCACAACTACTCTCCAAGCTAGATCACCCAGCCATTGTCAAGTTTTATGCAAGCTTTGTGGAACAAGAGAGTTTCTGCATCATCACTGAATACTGTGAGGTAAGACTTCTTGTAAATTATTGTGAACAAATTACAGGCAGTGTGTTTCTCAAAATAGGCCTTTTAGAAGACTTAGTTCATAACATTATTTATTTGCAGTGTCATCTGCTATTTGGTAGGCACATTTAGATGGTCCTGATCTGTGGAGCTCATAGACTAAGGATAAAATGAGTAGACTGGTATCAGGGGAAGGGGAATAACAATAGGTAATTTAAATGCAAGTCAGTTTAATTCACTGTAGGCAGCGTAACAGAAGTTGGTCTTTAAGAGCGACTTAAATGTGGATAGAATAGGGCCCTTGTGGATGAGCTCAGGTAGGTTGTACCATGTATAGGGGGCTGTATGAAAAAAGGCATGGAGGTCTGACAAATGGGCAGATGAAGCCGGGAGTGCTGGCAGAGTGGAGGGAATGGGGGAGGATATTATTAAACTTGCTAAGAGAGGATAAATAGAAAGAGGCAGAGTTATGTAGCATTTTAAAGGTGGTGACAAAAAACTTAAATTGGATATGTTGGATAGGAAACCAGTGGAGGGATTCAAGGAGGGGACTTACGTGATCAAACCGATAGGAAAGGAAAATGAGTTTAGTAGCAGTATTTGCATGGACTGAAAGCGGGGTTTTGTTTGTATGTGGGAGGCCAGTGTGGAGACAATGCTATGGTGGTATAAAGCAGACTATAAAATGGGGGCCTGAATGAGACATTTGGCTGTGAGGATAGACGCACAACTTGCTTGTCCGTTACAAAGGATGTTCCTCATTTTTAAATACAACTATATTTCTACTTCACACAGACTTGCTATTGCACTTCTATTATAATAATTTATGGAAAGTGCAAAATTCTGATGTGAATCATACAACATTTTAAGCTTCTGTTCCCATTTTTTGTGAATCCCACATGTGGTCCATAGCAGGTTGAAAGACATAGATAAAATGTATTGTAAGGCTTTAATATGAAATTGTAAAAAAAAAAAAAAACCCACCCAAGCCCAACCTTTTAATATTCTTCAAAAAGTTTCCCTCCAACTCAAAATGTGCAGCTATCCTGGATACTTCTTTCTATAACTTGGCTGTTACTGTCTGGCTAGTATCACAAATGGATTTTGTGCTGGCAAATCACATTGTTGCAAGCACCCACATTTGGTCTTAACAATTAAGAAAATAAAATTCCGTAGAATGAAAAATTAATTCACTCCTTAAAGTAACTTTGATAATTAACTGTTCTTTTATTGTTGGACTGTTCAAGTTTGTTCTGGAAACAACATAATTTTTTCAAAGTTGTGAGACAGTGAATAACTATCACTCTGTTAATCCAACATGTGTTACAAAAGGACTCTGGTAAGTTGCAAATAACACTTGACGGGGCATTTCATTATGGTCAGATACCCATGGAATTGACGTAAGAAATTAGGGAAAAGTAAAGTCCAGGACCTAGATTCTTTCCTGCGTTAGGGCTACTTTTTACTGTGCTGATGGTGCAAAGTGGCCCTAAAGCCAAATTAAACACAGACACATCACACCAAAATAGGGCCTTTCTCTTCCTCTAATGCTGTAGAGCCTGCATAATGGCTCCTATACCCAGTGAGAATGGCTGAGGGGAAAAGAGCATGGCAGGGACTGCCCTGCTCCCAGGCAATCACCAGCTGCTGTAACATGCCCTTCAGGTTATATGGAATCTGGACAAGCAAAAGCAGCCTTCAGGCTGTTCTAATGTGCACTAGAAAACCAGAAAATGTACTTCTATATGTACTTAGCTCTGATACATCTTTCTATATGTAATGGCATACAGAGCTTTTCACCTAAAATTAGTCAGTTTAAATCCTGCCTAAATTAATGGTGAGCAAAATTTGCTGCCACCTGATGGGTGTTTGGAAGCTTACTGTCTTCTATGTCCAGTTTCTAATGCCCAGAATTACTTCCACAATTGGCAGTAATTGGTACCCTAGCTGGCAGTTTAAGAAGAAAGACCAAGCATTAAGTTAACATGGGAAAATAACAGTCTGGCACTTTTCATCAGCGCTAACAACACTCGCGATTACAGAAGAGAAGTGTGTGTGTTCTGGTTTGTTTTTGTAGACTTCTCTGGTGGGTGACCCATTTCAAATATTTTAAGGCAATATAAAAACAGTCATGTCAATCTGATTTCAAACAAAAGTACCTAGATGAACCTCTGATTCTATTTTGTGGCCTAAAACTGGACATCAGTGAAATATAATTCTTAAAAACAATAATGGATTAATTCCCCTAAATGACATATGATTTTTTTAATACAACAATGAAATGTAAAACATAAGTCATTACATTCTTAAAATAAGAATAACTTCTCATTTCCTTTCTTCAGTGCAGTTTCAGTTCATCCTGAAATGCACATTCCCTAAGGATAATTAGCAACTGTAGTCACGAATGCCTGTTCACGTTATCAATCAAAAAAGCAAATCCTGTTTCAAAACAGTTATTACTGCATGTTGTACAATATTCATGAAATTTAAATATCTGAAGTAGCTTGACATCTTCCTTGTCCTTCACTTTATTTCCTTCTCTCCTGAACATTAATATACTGACCTTCCCAAACACAAAATAGGAAGAGTGAACTTTTTCAGGGTTTCCTGGCAACAACATTTCAGACTTGTTTTTCTTGAGTATTTTTTCTTAAGGTACTTACCTTTTCCACAGAATCAAGCTTAGAACAATTTGTAGTCCATTGGAGCCAATCTTTTAAGGGTGAGGGCTGAACATTATTTCAAAATGGTTAAGGGCCGCAGTCAGCACTGTAGGGCTGATTCTGTGCCCACTTCCACTCACTATGCATTGCTCAGACCACGCATAGGGAGTAGAAACCACGCACAAGCCTCCTGCCTGGAGTCCCCCAACATGGATGAGTACCCAATAGGTATGGAACTCCTCAGCTCCTATGCTTTCCCTGATGTAGAGGCATATTGGTGGGGAGGGTTATGTTAGAACAGGGAGGAGGAGTGGCTGGAGCACAGTCCACTGTGGTAATCCCTGTCTGGTGTATGGTCCTTTTGGGACCATAACCAGCTGGTACAAGTTAGAGCAGGCACTTTGGAGTGGGGTGGGGAATCAAGGAGCTGTCACTGGTTGTGAGTTCTGAGCTTCTTTTCTCCCTTTTCTGGACTAGCCTGGGTGGCTCCATGGGATAGGTGAACTATCCTTTTCTAGGTACAACACTAAACTCAGGCAGAGCCCATCTAGCTACCCTGTGGAGAAACAGGTAACGGAGAAACTAGTACTACTGCCTCCTACCTCCCCAGCTAGATAGCAGGTGCCACCAGGGAAGCTGCTGAGCAGTTGGAACAGCAAAGGGACACCAGGTGTTCAGCAGGGCTGCCCAGAGGGTAGTGGGGGGGCAAGTTGTCCTGGGCCTTGCAGGGGTCCCCACGAGAATTTAGTATTCTCGAGTATTGCAACTTTTTTTTATGGAAGGGGCTGCTGAAGTTGCTTTGCCACAGGCCCTCTGAATCCTCTGGGCAGCCCTGGTGTTCAGTGCTCCTCCCAGCTCACAGCAGAGCTGCTTTTGGGGCTACATGGGAGGCAGGGATTCTACCTCCTCATGTTGTGAATCAGTTTACTCACATGAGTTTTAAAACTGCAGGACATAGGTAGGGAATATATTTTCAATTCCTAATCAAATGCAAATATTCTTAACACAGTGGCTTTTGCAGGCCACAATTTAGAACCTCAAGGACTACAAGTTTGGACACTACTGTTATAGGCTAAATCACTCCCATTCCCGGGGAAGCTTGTGGGAGCTGGATTGGAATGATACAAAAGGAGGGTGATCTGCTTTGCCTGGAGTGATTGTGGCTGTAGCATCAAGTTTTGGGGGCTTGGGGGAAAAACAGGGAATACCGAAGAGATCCTCAGGATTTTGACTAGAATGTCAAGCACACTGGGAGGGAAAGGTTTGGAGAGGAGAAATTGCATAATTCAAGATAACCATCTGACTTGTAACATTCTATTATCTATATTCTTAATCACCACTGTGGAATAAGAATGAAGCACGGTCTATTTTCCTCTAGTATCTCACTGTAATCTCCACCCAATACTTGCAATTAAAGTATCTATGGTATAGGCAAAGATCTATGTATCTTATAAATTGATTGCAAAGGTGTAGATTGAGAATGAAGTAGAATTATATGAACAGAAGGAATTTGTGACAATTATCCCTGGTTAGAATGGACAACCCCTAATTTTTGACCATAGCTATTTTTCGAGAATAGTTGAATGATAAATATAAATACTGAAATTTTGAATAATAGAAGATTAGGGTTGGAAGAGACCTCAGGAGGTCATCTAGTCCAACCTCCTGCTCAAAGCAGGACCAAACCCAACTACATCATCCCAGCCAGGGCTTTCTCAAGCCAGGCCTTAAAAACCTCACTAGTTAATCCATTCCAGTGCTTCACCACCCTCCTAGTGAAATAGTTTTTCCTAATATCCAACCTAGACCTTCCACACCGCAACTTGAGACCATTGCTCCTTGTTCTGTCATCTGCCACCGCTGAGAACAGCCTAGCTCCATCCTCTTTGGAACCTTCCTTCAGGTAGTTGAAGGCTGCTATCAAATCCCCCTTCACTCTTCCCTTCTGCAGACTAAGTAAGCCCAGTTTTGTCTACCTGTCCTCCATAGGTGCCAACTCTGTGGGTGTTCCAAGGCTGGAGCACCCACGGGGGAAAAAATGGTGGGTGCTGAGCACCCACCAGCAGCCTCCCTATTAGCTGATCCTCACTCCCCCAGTGCCTCCTGCCCGCTGGCAGGCCACATGGATCAGAGCCTCCCACCCACCACAATCAGCTGTTTTGCGGCATGCAGGAAGCTTGGTGGGGAGGGGCAAGGAGGCGGTGTGCCTGGGGGAGGGGGTGGAACTGGGCGGAAAGAGGTGGGGCAGAGATGGAGCAGGGGCCTGAAGAGGCAGGGTGGGAGTGGGGCCTTGGGAATGGGTGGAGTGGGGGCGGAACCTGGGACAGAGCCAGGGGTCGAGCACCCCTTGGCACTTTGGAAAGTCAGCCCCTGTGCTCTCCTCCTATGTGTCTCAGCCTCCTAATCATTTTCATTGCCCTCTGCTGGACTTTTTCCAATTTGTCCATACCCTTTCTGTAGGAGGTGGGCCGAAAATTGGATGCAGTACTCCAGATATGGCCTCACGAGTGCCGAGTAGAGGGGAATAATCACTTCCCTCGATCTGCTGGCAGTGCTCCTAATAATCAGGGCCGGCTGTAGCCATTTCACCGCCCCAAGCACGACAGCTCTGTCGCTTGCTGGTCCTGTGGCTCCGGTGGATCTCCCGCAGACGTGGCTGCAGAGGGTCCGCTGGTCCCGCGGGTCCGGTGGGCCTCCCGCAGGTATGCCTGCAGATGCTCCACTGGAGCCGCCTGCCGCCCTCCCAGCAACTGGCAGAGCGCTCCCCCCCCCGGCATGGCGTGCTGGGGCCTGGAGCCGGCCCTGCTACTAATGCAGTCCAATATGCTGTTAGCCTTCTTGGCAACAAGGGCATGCTGTTGATTCATATCTAGCTTCTCATCCACTGTAATCCCCAGGTCCTTTTCTGCAGAACTGCCACTTAGCCAGTTGGTCCCCAGCCTGTAACAGTGCATGGGATTCTTCCATCCTAAGTGCAGGACTCTGCACTTGTCCTTTTTGAACCTGGATGAACCTCATCAGATTTCTTTTGGCCCAATCCTCTAATTTGTCTAGGTCACTCTGGACTTTATCCGTACTCTCCAGCACAGGGGTCGGCAACCTTTCAGAAGTGGTGTGCCAAGTCTTCATTTATTCACTCTAGTTTAAGGTTTCGCGTGTCAGCTATACATTTTAATGTTTTTAGAAGGTCTCTTTCTAAACATCTGTAATATATAACTAAACTATTGTTGTATGTAAAGTAAATAGGGTTTTTAAAATGTTTAAGAAGCTTCATTTAAAATTAAATTAAAATGCAGGTGGCTGGTGGCCAGGACCCAGGCAGTGTGAGTGCCACTGAAAATCAGCTTGCGTGCCGCCTTTGGCACATGTGCCATAGGTTGCCTACCCCTGCTCCAGCATATCTACCTCTCCTCCCAGCTTAGTGTCATCTGTGAACTTGCTGAGGGTGCAATCCATCCCATCATTCAGATAATTAGTGAAGATGTTGAACAAAACCAGCCCCAGGACCTACCCCTGCAGCACTCTGCTTGATACTGGCTGCCAGCTAGACATTGAGTCATTGATCACTACCTATTGAGCCCAACAATCTGGTCAGCTTTCTATCCACCTTATAGTTCATTCATCCAAATCATACTTTTTTTAACTTGCTAACAAGAATACTGTGGGAGACCTTATCAAAAGCTTTGCTAAAGTCAAGATATATCATGTCCACCGCTTTCCCCATATCCACAGAGCCAGTTATCTCATCATAGAAGGCAATCAGACTAGTCAGGCATGATTTGCCCTTGGTGAATCCATGTTGATTGTTTCTGATCACCTTCCTCTCCTCCAAGTGCTTCAAAATGGATTCCTTGAGGACCTGCTCCATGATTTTTCCAGGGCCTGAAGTGAGACTGACTCATCTGTAGTTCCCTGGATTCTCTTTCTTCCCTTTTTAAAAGATGGGTACTATATTTTCCATTTTCCAATCATCCAGGACCTCCCCCACTCGCCACGAGTTTTCAAAGATAATGGCCAATGGCTTTTCAATCACATCAGCCGACTCTCTCTGCATCCTCGGATGCATTAGATCCAGCCCCATGGACTTGTGCACGTCCAGATTTTCTAAATAACCTTAACTTGTTCTTTCATCACTGAGGGCTGCTCACCTCCTCCCTACACTGTGCTGCCCAGTGCAGCAGTCTGGGAGCTGACCTTGTCTATGAAGACCAAAGCAAAAAAAGCATTGAGTACTTCAGCTTTTTCCATATCATCTGTCAGTAGGTTGCCTCTCCCATTCAGTAAGGGTCCCACACTTTCCCTGACCACCTTCTTGCTAACATACCCTTAGAAACCCTTCTTGTTACTCTTCACCCTAGCTGCAACTCAGCTGTGCTTTGGCCTTCCTGATACATCCCTGCATGCTTGAGCAATATTTTTATACTCCTCCTTAGTGATCTGTCTAAGTTTCCACTTCTTGTAAGCTTCCTTTTTGTGTTTAAGCTCACCGAAGATGTCTCTGTTAACCCAAGCTGGTCACCTGCCATATTTGCTGTTCTTTCTGCACATCGGGATGGTTTGTTTCTGTCCCCTCAATAAGGCTTCTTTAAAATACAGGCATCTCTCCTGAACTCCTTTCCCCTTCATATTAGCCTCCCAGGGGATCCTGCCCATCAGTTCCATGGGAGAGTCAAAGTCTGCTTTTCTGAATTCCAGAGTCCGTATTCTGCTGCTTCCCTTTGTTCTTTTTGCCAGGATCCTGAACTCGACCATCTCATGGTCACTGCTGCCCAGGTTGCCACCCACTTCTACTTTCCCTACCAATTCTTCCATGCAGGGCCAGCTCTGGGTTTTTTGCTGCTGTACGGCAACCAAAAAAGGGGGTGGACAGAGTGCCGCCGCCGAAGCAAAAATAAAAAAAATAAAAGCTGGAGTGCAGCCCCTTGAAAAGGGCTGCCCCAAGCACATGCTTGGAATGCTGGTGCCTAGAGCTGGCCCTGCTTCCCTGTTTGTGAGTGCCGGTCAAGAGGATCATGGCCCCTTGTTGGTTCCTTCACACTTGCACCTGGAAATTGTCCCCAACACTCTCCAAAATCTTCCGGGATTGTCTGTGTACTGTTGTATTGCTCTTCCTGCAGATGTCAGGGTGATTGAAGTCCCCCATGAGCACCAGGGCCTGTGATCTGGAAACGTCTGTTAGTTGTCCGAAGAAAGCCTTGTCTACCTCATCCTCCTGGTCTGGTGGTCTATAGCAGATGCCCACCACAACATCACCCTTGTTGCTCTTGCCTCTAAGCTTAATCCAAAGACCCATGGTCTTTGATATCTCTAATTAGTAGATTATTTTCCTTTTAAGCTGCATGTATTTTGAAAAATTGTATGAAACAGAATTTTTAGAAAGCTATATTGATAAAGATCAGCATTAGAATTAAAGGGTGTGTCATATACCCAATATGCCTGTGGGTATTCGATAACAACTGAGTCTTTTCTTCTTTTATTTTGGCATAAGAAGAAATGTTTATAACTCTAAATGTTTATAACTCTGAAACATCTTCCAATGTTTCAGGGTCGAGATCTAGACTGCAAAATTCAAGAATACAAAGAAGCCGGGAAAATATTCACCGAAAGCCAGATAATAGAATGGTTTATACAATTGTTGCTTGGAGTCAACTATATGCATGAAAGGTACAGTAATTTACTTTAATATGAGAGCAGTTAGGTGTGATATGACAGAGCAGACTTGTATTGGCTAATTACAGATGTTCAAATGGAAATAAAACCCTGCTGATTATTTTTTTATATATAGACAACCCTGTACACCCATTTTGAATTAGTATATGTGTAACGTGGTGATTGAAAAACCATATGGCAAGAACAGTGCATTTTTGAAGGGTTTGACCCTTCAATACCTATACTTCTATTACAACCTATTGTCTCGCAATATTATGATGACCCTCTTTTAGCAGTAGTCATCATTTGCAGACCTTTATTTTCTAAGATCCAGGTGACAGCCTTGAGAATATAGAGTAGGATCAAAACCGTTAACCAAATCTTGTGACTAAAACAAATATTCAGCCTTATAAGAGAGAGAACACCTCTTAAACATAAAAAGTAAAATTTTATTTCTGGAGCAACTTCATTAATATGAATAAAGCTCCCTTAGGAATAAATTTGGCCTAATGTTCCTCATTTTAGGTATGTGTTTGAGGGCACTTACTACTTTCATCAGTACATCAATGACTTAACCTAAAAAAATACGGCAGGTAACTCAGCCAATTATGTTTCGAATCTCTAAGCGATGATCATATTTTTATAACAAATAATGTAAGATCCATAAGATCAGAGGAAATAAATTAGTCATCCCACAAAGTTCCACAGGTTATTTATTTCAAATCTACTTATAAGGTCCACTTATTCTTCTCTAATGTAAAGATATGAAGAGAGAAACAATGATTCCACTCTTAAGACTGAATGGCTTTTTCTAGGCTAGATAAATTTGGCAAGCTGATCACTGGTTGGTCCCACCAGCACATCTGTTACACCCCTCCACCTTCGTGTCCACACACAATTGTTCCCAGCAACGTGCAGACAGTTGAACTACTGTTTGGATTAGATTTGCTTTCAACAAGGCTAGCCACCATATGATGTTCTACCCAGTCAGTCTCCACTAATGTAGTCCCAATATGGACAGTGATTTCTGGCATATTAACCCTGGTGGTGCAAATAATCCTACCAGGGCACTGGACACTACTTAGGTAGCTCGTCTAATCCACTTTACACATTTCACTACATGGGTCAAGTTTGACCTAGATGGGACTCCTCACATGCTTAAAGTTAAGCATGGGCTAAAGTGCTTTGCTGGATCAGGACCAGCATGCTCAGCACTTTGCAGGATTAAACCCTAGGAGAGCAGACAGGGGATGAAATACTGCTTTCTTAGTGGCTTTTCAGAAGTTCTAGAGCAGGGAGCCTAACTTTCAGAATCTTCTCTTTCTCTCTTTTTCATCAAAGTTTGTGGCTTTTGGCAACACTAAAATACCATGGTGATGCGCTTGATATAAAATCCTATATAGCTAGCTCAACTCTCTCAAACCCCATCATATTTCTTCCTCCCATACTCAAAGACTTGGACCCATGCCAGTCTTTTAGGGATAAGAATCCTCTGGCTGTGCAGGCAGTATTTTAGCAGAGGCTGATACCTTTCCCTATACATCTACAGACTGTTGATGAGAGCGTGATGGATAGAGGTCTCTACTCTGAGTGCTGCCTTTCAGATTATCCAAGGAGTGCTTTCCCAGCATTTGCCTCAGACAGAAAATGAGGAATAGGATTGAAATGAAAAACCTCAAAATCTAATTAAACTACTAATTTTCTTTTTCAAACTCCAGTTGGGGAATTAGGCATTAGGAATGATCATATCCTAGAAAGACAGCTTTGTGTGAAACCCTTACTTAAATATATACATATTAAATAAAGGGGATACACTATGTAATCAAGTGAGACTAAAAAAGCTTCGCTGTCCTAGGCTCTTAACTTCTGTCTTTCCCCTGAGACTTTCATCTCTCTATGCCTTCTGTATCTCAGGTCCCCCCCCAACCCCCACCTCGCCCCAGAGCCTTTTATCCACTTTCTCCCTGTACTGTGTTTTTCTTGTCTTCCACTTGGTCTAGGTCTACAAATAAATCTTTAGAACTCTCTCCGGTAAATAAACCTCCCTTGGTAAATAAATGTATTAAACTACTGGGCTTCCTGAGAAGTACAGTTTAATTCTCCAGTGGCAGCAACAATTTGTGTTTTGAATAGCTTTTTATTTTCTCTCTTTGAGCCATCACTGTTTAATGGCACTTCCCCAACCACACTCAGGGAGTTTTGACAATTTTTATTTACATTCCTTTTAATGCATCATATATTTGTATATAGATGCACATTAAAAAATTATTCTGTACCTTTGTGGTGGTATCATGCATCATAAAAATTATCAGAGCCAAACAATAACAAGTATGTAAATATGTGGACTTTTTAATAAGTCTATAACAGGCATCCATTCTAGGTACAAAAAATATAATTGCCAGCCTCTATTTATATAATTATACTGATTTCTTCTCTAACAATATGGAAAAATTATAACACATGATTTTAATCATTTTCAGTTCTAGTGCAAAGACAACATGGGCCTAAAACTGGAAAACATGAGTATTGATAAACAATTATATTTCATAATAAAAAAAATTCCTTGGATTGTGTGAAGGAGAACTTTTGCTCAGGAGTATTTAAATTGCATACATCCATCCACATAGCTGAGCATGTGTCTACAGCTTAGCTGAAACTACTGGTTCAGTATTTAAAAATTCTATTTTCAAAATAAGATGTTTTTGCTAACTGGAAGGATTTTTGCAAAGACAGTACAGATTAGCAAGATTAGAAATGTTCATCTTTTTCTTGTGCTTCATAAATCTCAAAGGGTATGATTATCTATTGGTGACCACACCACCTATTGTGTATTTTACATAATTGAAAGGTTTTTGGATTTGAACTTGACAGCTAAATTGTCTAGAATAAATGGATGCACATCTCATCTATCATTAGTATAACAGAAGAGAGAAATAATGGACTGCGTGCTTGTTTAGGTTAGAGAAAGTTAGCATGCTAACCACCACTTGCTCTAGCGCTTTGAACATATCGCATGTCCACACACAAAATTGCACCTAACAGCATCCAGCCAATCACACCATTGTTGAGACTTCTTTTGAGTAAAACTAATCACTATGTGGTCCTTCACCTTGGTAATTTCCACTAGAGCAGTTTCAAAATGGAATGATTTTAGCATAGTAGCCCCAATGGTGCAAATAGGCCTTCAACTACCATCCTACAGTGCACGAGGCATTGCCTAGATTGCCTGTTTTGGTCTTTCTGCCTTCTACTGCACAGGAGTCAAGTTTGCCAGAAGCCACTTAGCTCTACAAATAGTTCTTCACATACTGTTCAAATTAGTTCCATATTTTCACAGCAGTAAACTTCACTCTGTTTCAGTTGGCAGCACATGGCAGAGGAAGCCTTATTCAGCATGAGCAGAGTATGTTGCAAAAAGTTCTTACATACTTTTCTATGAAAATAGATTGTTTTTGTCTACTGCATCTTAAAGTATGGTGCTTTTTTATGACAAGTGAGGATCAAATGCACAGTCTATTGTACATTGGCACAGGTAACTTTATAACATTTTTAACTGAATTTAGCCACATTTGAAACCCACACTTTGGGATCCAAATCCTGCCCAGAAATCAGTGACCGGTTGTTTACTTCAGAGTTTCTTTGTGATGAATAGTAGTCACAGAATGTATCCATCTGTACAAAGTGAGACATTTTGTATAAAAATAAATATGTATACATATGTGATATGATGAATGTCACTTTAAATAGCGTAATGTCCCTTGCTAATTTAATGCATGACAAATGCATGTATATTGCTTTAAAAAGTTGCTATAATAAGTGTATTTCATTTGTTTATTTAGAAACCTTGGTAAATACCCACAGCATAATCCATTGATAATTCATTCTCATCTCTTAATGCATTATAGAAACAAATTAGTTAACTATTATCTTTGATGACAAGAACTGGAAAAAATAGTTTAAATATTAAAATACTCTTGAAATCTTTTCTTTATATTTCACTAAGCGTAAAGACTCATTTTTCAATCTGCAGTCTATAAGTATACAATAATGCCTTCTATTAGGTATTTATTATTTGTATTTTATTATTTGTGAATAGTATATATTGGACTCTGTGAGATTACTTTTGTATCTCATGAAAACATTACTTTCCCATGAGATGTGGACAAAATTGCTCAGTTAAATGATGCATCAGAAGAAGTTATTCTCTCAATATGGAAAACATTTTAGAAATCACTACAGTATTTCAGTACAGAAAACTTTAAAATTTTCAGGAAAAACAGGGCAATATTTGAAGATTGCTGAACAACAACTGTAGTCAATTATCATATTTGATTTTATTGCTCACCCCTAAGGATTCTAGAGCCTCTGGTGCTCTCTTTATCTATTCTAATGGTTGAAGAATTGGTCTCAATGAGACTACATGCAATACCAATAAGTGTAGGTATTGTAGACTGTTGTTCTAATTCCACTTGGGGGCAGATTATCGCCCGAAAGAACACTGTTGCATATGCCACTGACACCACAGGAATCAAGTGGGCAAGGTAAGACCTAGATGGGATGGTGGGATATGAGGGAGCCCTATGGGGGAAGAATTAACAAAAAATCCTTGAGCCTGTGCTTTGTATATAATGTAGATGATGGTGATTATTATTAGTTTTTATTTGGGTGAGGGGAGGAAGATAAGGGTGTCATAGGTAGAAATTTCAAGAAGTTGAGAAAATATGGTTACACACAGCACTACTCATGGCTTAAAAGGGCAACTAAAATGATTAGGGGTTTGGAATAGGTCCCATATGAGGCAAGATTAAAGAGGCTAGGACTTTTCAGCTTGGAAAAGAGGAGACTAAGGGGGGATATGATAGATGTATATAAAATTATGAGTGATGTGGAGAAAGTGAATAGGGAAAAGTTATTTACCTGTTCCCTATATAGAACTAGGGGCCACCAAAATGATTATAGGCAGCAGGTTAACAATAAAAGGACGTTTTCGTTCACCAAGCGCACAGTCACCACTTGTGGACTCTTACCTGAGGAGGTTTGAAGGTCGACTAACAGGAGTTTAAAAGAGAACTGGTAATTATGGAGGTTAAGTCCATTAATGGCTATTAGCCAGGATGGGTAAGGAATGGTGTCCCTAGCCTCTGTTTGTCAGAGGGTGGAGATGGATGGCAGGAGAGAGCTCACTTTATCATTACCTGTTAGGTTCACTCCCTCTGGGGCATCTGGCATTGGCCATTGTCAGTAGACAGATACTGGGCTGGATGGACCTTTGGTCTGACCCAGTACGGCCATTCTTATGTTCTTATGGTGTCATGTGAATCCTTGAGGAACAGCTTGGTTAAAACTGATGGGAAAGAGAGAGAGAATGATAGATATATTTTGTTTTTTTTCAAATAACACTTTTTTTCCCTGAGAGGGTGTTCTCAGATCTTTGAGGGTCCCCCACTTTTTAATTCCTCTGTTCTGAAGTATCTCATGATGAGGATTATCCTTCTGGCAGATGACCGAACATAGCTCCCTTAAGACCAACCAGATGGGTAAAAAGAGCAACAGGTTTTGTTCCCTTCCATCAATGGCTGAATGTGTTGCCTCTGCAGCTCACCTAATTCCTTACATCAAAGGACTGAGTGCTAGTCTCAAACTATGATACCTGCATTCATGTGTTTTATGCTTAGTATCTAGTTCCTGATCCTGCAAGTAACTGCACGTGGATGCATTTCTCCACCAAAAGGAGCCCATTGAAGGCAATGGAGCCAGGTGCTGCAGGTACAGGGATGTGCCTGTGTATTGTGAGTTGCAGGACTGGGTCCTAGTCTGCGAGGCTGATCTTCAGTAACAAGGTTCTAATGAAGGAAGTGGCTGGGTTAGTGTATTTGACTATAATTTCTCCAAATCAGATGAAACTGAATTCCCCTTTGTGTTTCAGGCGAATACTTCACAGGGATTTAAAAGCCAAGAATATTTTTTTGAAAAATAACCTTCTTAAAATTGGTAAGATTTCCTTACTTTCTTAGATGACTTTTAGTACTATAGAAAATTCCATCACAGATGTTATAAATACGTAGATTTAAATTAGATGGTATCTAGAGGTGTCTAATCCAGTATATCTTTTTTTTGTGGCTTAGTTCTAAAACTATGGTAATACTCAGTTTTGTGAATGGCTTTTTAACTAGGAGATGTCAACTTTTCATGCACGAGCATTTGAAAACAAAAGAATATCTTAAGGCATTATTTTATTTTGAACTTGATCTAGACTTGGGAAACAATGTATATCTTTTCTATAGAAAATTCATGACCAATTGATTTTTCTCCATGTTTTAAAAATCATTGCAAGTTTTTTTTGTAAAATCATTTTATGTCTCCTTATGAACATTCAATATGGATAATTAAAATGTGCATATAATTTAATCTCCAGCCTTTTCTTATAGTTATTGGTATTTATAATAGCTATTTCCAACCATTACACTCTAGATTTACTAATCTTTATCTAAACTGGTTCTTTATTGTTTCAAAATGAAATATTTGTAGGACCATATTGCCAAGTCTTGTCAAGGCACTAGAACTGAGAAAACTCTGGACTTTGTTATTTTTACAATATGCAGGTGTCTTATTTTCAAACATTGAAAAGGAGCATTATTTTATTAATGTTAATATTGTGCAAAGTCTCTTCTGGTGAAAGAATTGCAACAGCAATAATTTTTCCCCCTTATAAAACAGTTCTTTCTTTTTCTGTATAAGTGCGTATGTTCAAACACTGCATCTGTTTTATTCCCCTCTGTAAGGAGGACACGTGTACTGACCCTTATACTCAGTATGTTTGTGTCAATCACAGCCAAATTGTTAGTTAAATTCGTTAGTAATTATTTTTTTTACTTCTTCTAGACATTCTTTTATATGAATGTTATGGTAATGAAAGGTTCCAGACTGATATTGTAGCAATTTGATCTAAACTAATCTCTGATTTTCTACTGTACCCATCACCATGGTGACTAGTTGTCAAAGTCTTCTATTTAAAAGGTACAGCATGCATAGGCATCAGCAGTACAAAATTCTTCACACTGCCTAGACAATATGCCGTGGCCTTGAACTGTAGGAATCACCTCAATGGGGGAGAGAAAGTTCATTCTCCAGTCCCTTTCAATCCTTAGCATCTCTGCTGGGAGTATAAGCAATGTTGCCAATTATTAGTGCTGCTTTCTGTGAGATGGATGGACATTAATCCATGAGTAAAAGGACTGACTGTCAAATCAATTTATAATATACCAGACAGCCATAAGATGGAAAAAACTTCTGTTTACTGTTAGCTTGGGCTGTATTTGAATCAACAGTGCAGAAGTGTAAAGTTCTCTATCTCATTACCAATACTCTGAGCCATTCAATTACCCCAATTTTTTGTGTTTCAAGTGGCAGATCCTTGCTGATAATTGTCATAGCTCTACTGATTTCAACAGTTATGAGAATTCACACCAGCTGAAGTTCTGGCCCTAAATTTTTTAAACAATATTAAATTATAAAAAAGTTATATTAAAGACACTCAGTGTGATACAGCATGGCCAGAGGGCAGCAGGAGAGTGTTAGAAGGGAGCCTTATTCCCTGTAAGGGGAAGAAAGTTCGCTATAGATTAACTAGAGCACCTGAAGCCAATTAGAGCACCTGAAGTCAGTCACATGATAAAAACCCCTGCCTCAATCAGACAGTGTGGGAGTTGGAGCAGAGAGGAATTGGTGCTGGAGCAGAGAACAGTTTGAAGGGAAGCAGAGGAGAAGTGCTGCGGTGGGCTAAGAAGTCCAAGACCCTAGGTAAGGGGCACCTGGCTTGTGCAGAGGGAGGGCAGGAAACCCCCTACAAGCTGAAGGGCAGGAGAGGGAAGTAGCCCAGGGGAAGGAACCGCCAGTTCAAGTGGTTCACCACTATCCTCAGGGCCTCTGGGCTGAGACCTGGAGTACAGGGTGGGCCCAGGTCCCTCCCTCTCCACTCCCCTCCTCAAGGACACTAGTGGGGCAGTTAATATTCAAATTCAGGGGCAAGAAATGGTGCCCTGAACCCCCACAAAAGAAGAGAAAGTGCAAGACTCATCATAATAGTGATGGCAATTTGCCACAGTAAGTTTAGAGTTCCTGATTTGATTTTGAGTCTAGATTTTCTTACCTACATAGTATTTTTTTAATTTTTTTTACTTTTTTACAATTTTACTTTAAGGGGACTTTGGAGTTTCTTGTCTCTTGATGGGATCATGTGATCTGGCAACTACATTTACTGGGACACCTTACTACATGAGCCCAGAGGCACTGAAACATCAAGGTTATGACACAAAATCTGACATTTGGTGAGTGAGCAACATGCTGTTTAGACTGGAGTATTAATTTCTTTGTAATGAACAAGTCGATTAAAATGCATGTGGTTTCTAGGTTACCATCTATTTGATTGTATTATGTGCTTGCTATTTTTTTCTTTAACAAATTTTTTGAATACAAAAGAAGTCAGAGCCACCTGGTTAGAATGCTTGACTAGTCCATTAGAACTATTCAAAGGCATTTATTTCAGTTCATAGCTATGTTGCAATTTGGAGCTTTGTTCCTCATGTTTTGAAGTGAATAGGCTGTTGTCATAGGAGGAGCTGGGCCTTTAAGGGGAAGATCAGGTGCAGCATCTGCCAGTATATGTCTGGAGAAAGCAGCAGCTTGCTATTAGGCTTTGCAGTGACTGGGAGCTGAGAAAGGATCAATGGTTCCCCTTGCAAGAGCACCAGGAAGATCCTGTGAAAGGCTTGACTGAAGAAGCCTGGAAAGGGCACGGGGAGGAAGGAGACAGTAGGAGATAGTCCTGGGAACCATGAAATAGAAATTGGTAGTGTGAGGACAGACAGATGCTTTGCAGCACAGGGTCCCAGGGTCAGATCCTAGAGTGGTTGGAGAGCTTGGACTCACCTACTGTGTCACTTAGAAGTGGTGGTAAAAACCACGGTGCCCAAGGTTGAAGAGCTTTATGATTCCCTGAGATAAAGGGCAAGGGACCAAGTCGAGATAATTAAGTCTGTATCAGAGAGGTAGCTGTGTTGTTCTGAATCTGTAAAAAGCAACAGAGTCCTGTGGCACCTTATAGACTGACAGACTTATTGGAGCATAAGATTTCATGAGTGAATACCCACTTCATCAGATGGATATAGTGGAAATTTCCAGAGGCAGGTACAAATATGCAGGCAAGAATCAGTCTAGAGATAATGCTGTTAGTTCAGTCAGGGAGGATGAGGCCCTCTTCTAGCAGTTGAGGTGTGAACACCAAAGGAGGAGAAACTGCTTCTGTAGTTGGCTAGCCATTCAGTCTTTGTTTAATCCTGAGCTGATGGTGTAAAATTTGCAAATGAACTGAAGCTCAGCAGTTTCTCTTTGGAGTCTGATCCTGAAGTTTTTTTGCTGCAAGACCTTTAAAACTGGTTTTGTGTGCCCAGGGAGATTGGTTTTTGTATATTGCCATTCCTAACATCTGTCTTGTGTCCATTTATCCTTTTACATAGGGACTGTCCAGTTTGCTTGATGTACATAGCAGGGGGGCGTTGCTTGCACATGATGGCATATATTACATTGGTGGACATGCAGGTGAATGAACCAGTGATGATGTGGCTTATGTGGTTAGGTCCTGTGATGGTGTCACTGGTGTAGATATGTGGGCAGAGTTGGCATTGAGGTTTGTTGCATGGTTTGGTTCTTGAGTTACAGTTACTATGGTGCGGTGTGTGGTTGCTGGTGAGAATATGCTTAAGGTTGGCATGTTGTCTGTGGGCGAGGATTGGACTGTCAACTAAGGCCTGTGAAAGCGAGGGATCATTGTCCAGGATGGGTTGTAGATCACTGATGATGCGGTGGAGAGGTTTTAGCTGAGGACTGTTGGTGATGGCCAGTGGAGTTCATGAAGTCCTCCCACGCTGATAGGGCACAGCTGAATGCATGGAGGCATTCGGTGGCAGAGGCCAGGAAAGCATATAGTGAGCATGATCGGAACACACAGGAGGAGTTGCTGAGGCTAATGAGGGCACAAATGGACATGATGAGGCATCTGGTGGAGCTGCAGGAAAGGCAACTAGAGTACAGACCACCATTGCAGCCATTGTATAACCACCTGCCCTTCTCCCCATGTTCCATATTCTCACCCAAACATCCAAGAACACGGGGGGGTGGGAGGCTCTGGGCACCCCACCACTCAACTATAGGGGATGGCCCAAGCAACAGAAGGCTGTTATTCAAACAGCTTTGATTTGTGATGTGACTACAATAAGCAATGTGGCCTTGTCCTTTCCTCCTCCTGCACCCTACCTGTTATCAAACCCTTTGTACACCCAGGCCTTCTTTTACTAGTCAGCATTGTCAGTGATCTCTCATATTTTTTAATAAATAATAAATGGATTCAGAACAATAGGGACTTTATTTCGTGTGCCAGCTGTGGTCGAAGGGGGGAGGGGGATTGGCTTACAGTGAAATACATTCACCAAAGAGGGCAGGTTTGCATCAAGGACAAACACACACAACTGTCACACCATAGCCTGGTCAGTCATGAAACTGTTTTTCAAAGCCTTTCTGATGCACAGCACACCTCAGTGTGTTCTTCTAATTGCTGTGGTGTCTGGCTGTTCAAAATTGGCTGCCAGGCAATCTGCCTCAACCTTCCACTCTGCCATAAACATCTCCCCCTTACTCTCACAGATACTATGGAGCACACATCAAGCAGCAATAACAATGGGAATATTGCTTTTGCTAAGGTCTAACCTACTCAGCAAACTGCACCAGCGCCCTTTTAAATCATAGAATCATAGAATATCAGGGCTGGAAGGTACCTCAGGAGGGCATCTAGTCCAACCCCCTGCTCAAAGCAGGACCAATTCCCAACTAAATCATACCAGCCAGGGCTTTGTCAAGCCTGACCTTAAAAACCTCTAAGGAAGGAGATTCCACCACCTCCCTAGGGAACCCATTC
>NC_133770.1:82965272-83111116 GCF_003597395.2 Chelonoidis abingdonii
AATGGCTCTGCAATCATATCCGCCAACTCCTTTAGCATCCTCGGATGCAGCGCATCCGGCCCCATGGACTTGTGCTCGTCCAGTTTTTCTAAATAGTCTCGAACCACTTTTTTCTCCACAGAGGGCTGGTCACCTTCTCCCCATACTGTGCTGCCCAGTGCAGCAGTCTGGGAGCTAACCTCTTTGTGAAGACAGAGGCAAAAAAATCATTGAGCACATTAGCTTTTTCCACATGCTTTGTCCCTCATTCAGTAAGGGGCCCACACTTTCCTTGACTTTCTTCTTGTTGCTAACATACCTTAAGAAACCCTTCTTGTTACCTTAACATTTAAAGGCACATTCTACCACCATTCTGCACTTGATAAACATGTACTTGAACTGCTACTTACTGCTGTCCAGGCTGCCTGTATACGGCTTCATGAGCCATGGGAGCAAGGGGTAGGCTGGGTCCCCAAGGATAACTATTGACATTTCAACATCCCTAACAGTAATTTTCTAGTCTGGGAAGAAAGTGTCTTCTTGCAGTTTTCGAACAGCCCCGAGTTCTGAAAGATGCGAGTGTCATGCACTTTTCCGGACCATCCCACATTGAAGTCAGTGAAACAGCCCTTGTGATCCACCAGTGCTTGCAACACCATTGAGGAGTACCCCTTGCTGTTTGTGTACTCTTTGGCAAGGTGGTCTGGTGCCAAGATAGGGATGTGCGTTCTGTCTATTGCCCCACCAGAGTTAGGGAACCCTGTTGCAGCAAAGTCATCCACTATGACCTGCACATTTCCCAGAGTCACTACCCTTCCTAGCAGAAGGATATTGATTGCCCTGGCTACTTGGATCACAGCAGTTCCCACAGTTGATCTGCCCACTCTGAATTGATTTCTGACTGGCTGGTAGCAGTCAGGTGTTGCAAGCTTCCACAGGGTTATCGCCACTCTCTTCTCAACTGTCAGGGTAAGGCTCATCTTGGTGGTATTGCACTTCAGGGAGGGGGAAAGCAACTCACAAAGTTCCATGAAGGTGACCTTACACATGCGAAAGTTTCGCAGCCACTGAGAATCATCCAATGCCTGCAACACAATGTGGTCCCACCAATCTGTGCTTGTTTGCCAGGCCCAGAATGGGTATTCCACTGTATCACATGCCCTAATGCTGCCATGATATCTCAATTGCCACATCTCGTGCTTTCAGGAATGTCTGTGTCCATGTCCTCAGAATCTTCCTTGTGCTGGTGGCTCCTAGTTAGTCTCTGCACATACTGCAGGATAATGCGTGAGGTGTTTACAGTGCTCACAAAAGCAGTGTGCAGCTGAGTGGGCTCCATGCTTGCCGTGCTGTGGCATCTGCATGGATGGCCAAGGAAAAAAGGTGCAAAATTGTTTGCCATTGCTTTCAAGGAGGGAAGGAGGAGACTGATGGCATGTACCCAAAACCACCTGTGACAATGTTTTTTCCCCATCAGGCATTGAGAGCTTAACCCAGAATTCCAATGGGCAGCGGAACTGTGGGATAGCTACCCACAGTGCACCACTCTGTGAGTTGATGCTAGCCACCATATTGAGGATGCACTCTGCTGACCTAATGCCCTTAGTGGAGACACATATAATCTACTGTATAAAATCGGTTACTAAAGATCAACTTCTATAAAATCGACATAATATCATAGCGTAGACATGCCCTTACTGTCTCATATCCTAAAATGTCCCATTACCTTCCCAAAGAATGTAGTATTTCTTAAAAAAATGGACTTCTTTGTTTTTTTTGTGGGCACATGTATCTGGGTGACTGCTTTTTTTTTTTAATATTCGGACTCAGGAAATTCTCTGTACAAAGACTTTGAACACTGGACTGCAGTTTTATTACTGAATTACTTGGAATCCCTGAAGATTTCTGCTCCAGTCCTCCTCAGATATATTGGTGGCACCTGGGGACAGTTCTAAATATTGAGAACAGATTGCCAAACTTTTAGACATCTAGTAACATTTACTATTATTCACAGGCAATATACTGTAGTATTCAGCTTGTGTCAAGGGAAAAGTCAGGAATCTTGTCTCATGCTTACTGTAACTGAACTGAGAGAGATTTTATGTCAGATTCTGCACTGTTAATCTGGACCCAATGCTATGAAAGTGTCATTCCATTCAATAAAAAATATTGAGAGGGATTTCAAAAGATATGGGAAATAAGTCATTCAGCATGCAGTGAAATCCTGTTCAAGACATGAATTATAGTTGTTCCTGAGTTGCTATAAGGAGTATTTCATTTTCTTGTAGTATGAGCAGTTTTATCAGTGCAGCTTTCTATACATTAAACATAAAGGAAGTGGGACAAATTCTATTCATAATTATACCCGTGCAATCCCTCTGTCATTGGGGTTGTAGAGGACTAAATAAGAGCAGAAATTGGTCCAGTATATTGATATAGTATCTGATTACACTTCCTTAATGTAAAGTGCCAAACCACACAACAGAACCATCACAAGCAGTTTATTCTAGATATTATACTTCTAAGATTTCATGGTACTTTTCAGATCTAGTCTTTAAAGGTTGTCCTCTACACAGGATTTTCACTCTTGGGTCCCATGCTCCAAGTGCAAGAGAGGACAAAACTATAACTCAAAACTTTCTGGCTGTCTGAGGAAGGGGTACTGAAGATCCACATGCACCATCAAATGCCAGAACCTCAGCCCTAAGTAACTTCCAGTTGGCTCCTTGTTAGTCAAGAAAGCTGAGATCAGATCCCGTCAACCACCATTGCTCCAATTCTACTTAGATCTGTGACAGGTTTTGAATTTCTTCTGTTGGTCCCCTCAACCATTCAGTTAGTTTTTTAATACCTCATCTGTTTTTTTGTGTGCATCTGCTCATCCTTATGCACTTGAGGCTTCGTGGCCCTGAAATGCTGGCCTTGGTGTTAGCTTTAGATTCTACTTGTTAGTCAGTTTGTTTGGAAACCCTTCTTTGCCTGCAACTGAATTGTTAATTTGGTTCCTGCACTTTATATTTTCAATTGACATTTTTTCAGTGCTTTATGTATGAGGCTTTAACACATTAGGTTCCAACAACAATACTTGATTTTTCATTCTTTTTCAGAGCATTGAGGTTTTGTGTCTAGACCTTAAAACACTTTGAGATGGAGATGTTGCATCCTATTCTGTTTCTGATGCTTCTGAATGTTTCTTTCTAGATTCATGCTGAAACTTCTGGATGTTCAGTTCAGATATATTTTCCTTTCAAACTACCTTGTGATCCAAGATGCCATCATTCCTCTCATTGCCAGTAATGAAAGATTAAGAGTTTTTAAAAGTGTGAATGTGACAGAAAGATGACACCAACTGGTGAGCCTGACTGCTGCATTTTTGAATGAACTTGCTCTGCTCTTGCATCCTATATTGATATGTTGGTGAAGACACTTCACACCTCTCTCCTCTTCTCCAGGGACTCAAGAAAAAAAGTACAATTGGCCCTAAAATACCACTGACTATACTTCCCTGCCCCCACAATAGAGTGTGAAGGTTGAGGTGGCTACGCGTGGTGGGGAGAACTTTATTCTAAAACCTAGTGTCACCTTTATTTATCTGAGGCTGGATAGAAGACTGATTCCATCCAAGTTAATTTGACAGCTGTTTTGACCTTTTCATGAACTAGTAATTGAAGGTAGATCAGTATTTCTGTACAAACCCTTATTAGGTTAGTGCAAGCTTTGACACATTTGAGGGCCAAAGCCCACTAATGTGGTTCTGACAAAGCTGATGAAAAGTCCTTTTGAACCAATCAGTATATGAGGAGCTTGTTTTTTTTTAATCGAAGTTCATTTTCCTAAGGGCAGTGATTTCAGCTCATAGATCTGCCTTATACTATATTTTACAAGTATACAGTGGTGTTACAGACTCTTCCTACATTCCTTCCAAAGATGATAGTAGGTTTTTACATTAGTGAGCCTATCATCCTGCTAACATCTTCCCATAACTGCATATCTTACATGTATCTTCTCCTCAAATTTGATGTTCAGATATCCTTTGGTTTCTCCTTATTGTGAACTAAAGACCTTAGAAAGCCTACCCAGATTTTTTTTCTTTTGGCAATGAATCATTAAGCACTGCTGTCTTGAAAGAATCATGTTCATGTGACTGTAAGATTGTATTCTGGCAGGCCTGGAGAGAGCTTTCATTTCAGGACATGTGCAAGGCAAGATATGTACATTTGCAAAGCTCTGTTGCTAAGATTCAGCCTGTAGAGAAGAACCTCCATTTGGTTTGTTAGTACTGCAGAACCTATCCTACTCCTTAGAATCGCTTTCTTTTGGAATATTTTTTGATATAAAGCTTTGTTTTATGAGGACTCATCCTTAAGGCTCTGTCACTTTTCACCTCTTGATCCTTTTTTTTTTTTTTTTTTTTTCCAAATTAAAAAAAGAAAAGAGTGCTCTAGGAATGCACGGGACAAAGTCAAAATAGAAATATTAACCCACTGCTGGCTGAGAAATAGTGTTGTCCAAAAATGAAAGTGACCTCAAGTAATTTTTACAGCAAAGGAGAAAAATAATCTATAGACAAAAAGTGGAATCTGTTTAACAAATAAGATGGATGCCAGCTTAAAATAGTGCCAGCAATTCATACATAATACTGTAAACAAGAAGGATGTTATAATCAAAAGAAAAAGTTGGGTCAAGCAAAATTAAAACACTCAGACTGCTGGCATCATACTACTGTAATAAATCCTTAAACTCTGAGAAATTCCAATCTAGATTTCATTAGGATAGTGCACAGAGATTGCTCTATTCAGAGGTTGTTTTCTACTTGATGGTGATATAACTGAGAAGCCATTACCTGTTCTAGAGTCTTGACCAAAAATTAAAAATTTGAAGTAGGCTATTAATTACACAGAATATTATCTGGACTAGGTCTGGGTTTGTTTGACAATCGAATTTCTGCAGTTTTAAAATGGCAAGAATGACAATGAAGTATTGATAATTATGATGACATTTTAGCAATAGGATGTGGGATAATCTATGGGAGGTACTCTTTTTATATGAAACTTACTGCAGATGTGTTGACTTTTAAGGTGAGTACCTGTTTTTGGTAATGTGTGCTTGGCATGTTTTGCAAATGAAATACATTCATCAACTAGAATTTCTATAATATCTTTTTCAAGATGTGTAATTTTTCACATATTGTTGTCTTGAGGGAAGTCCAGAACAACAAATAGGCAACCATGAAAGCTTTGTGCAACTGCCTGTTCATGGTTAGGTTCAGACCTGAAACTCAGGCAAGGTTTTATTGAGTTTTCAGCAAAACTCAGGCCAAGTTTGGGGTACTGGGGAAAGGAGTTATCATTCTGAGTGTAAACTTAGTTGTTTTAACAGAATTCAACCAGAAATGAAGCAGAAATCTCATGGTTTTGTATGAATTACATTTTCGTTTTCTCTTTATGCCCAGAACTCAAACTTGAGATGTAAACCCACACACAACAATATTTGTAAAAAGATCATATGAAACAGTGGAAAAATTAAACTGTTGACCTTAGAATACTTTCTACCACTGTTTAAAAGAAGTCAGGCTAGCAGAAGGGAATACAGAACTGTCAATTGTATCACTGGTGAATAGAAATGTCAGTTAAATTTTATAATAAATTGGGAAGACCAGAAAATGGGGGGCTTTAGAAAGATCTTACAAATTAAAAGGAAATTTCTGAATCTAAATGATATTTCAGCAGCCTGGGAGGCTGACTTTCTCTTGCATTTCACTGTGAGCGTGAACTCCTAGCCCTGTTAAAATCAGTGGGAGTTCAACGGGGCCAAGATCTTACTCTAAATATTTAAATTATATCCTTAATTGACACATCTAGATTCTTCATCAAGGTGACCTCTGGGAATAAAAGGTGAAACAGGGTTAGTTCTCTACTAATTAAGTTGGCCCTGGTTTTCAGATTTTTTTTATTCTTTGTCTCCAGGAAACTCAATCAGTTCAGCAAAAAAGCAGGGTAAGAGGAGACATTTTAAGTAGAGATCTTGTTCTTTGGCTGCCTGTTCATTCTCTGCACTTTCCTGACTTCAAATTTGATGAGTTGCATGGCCACTACTGCATCCTTGAAGCTGCAGTATACTCCAGGACCTTAATGCAGCCATCTGTGAGAAGGGAAGAGGAAGGAAAGGTCTGTTTAGCTGCGGAATCTCCTACTCTGTGGGCTGGTCTACACTACGGGGTAAAATTGATTTTAGATACGCAATTTCAGCTACGTGAATAACGTAGCTGAAGTCGAATATCTAAAATCGATTTACTCACCCATCCTCACCGCGCGGGATCGATGTCCGCGGCTCGCTATGTCGATTCCGGAACTCCGTTGGGGTTGGTGGAGTTCCAGAATCGATATAAGCACGCTCAGGGATCGATATATCCCGTCTAGATTAGGCGGGATATATCGATCCCCGAGCAATCAATTTTAACGCGCCAATACGGTGCGTAGTCTAGACGTGGCCTCACTTTCACATAGTTTCGGAGCAGTGGCATACAAGGGCAGATAGAGGAGGTGAGCTCCATGTTCACCCTGTAAATCTTGCCCTTCACTCTGCTCTGTGCAACAGAACTGATCTAGTTCTGCTGAGGGGGGAACCCCACATAGTAGCAGGATTTGCACCAACTTGAATGAAGGAGGATTCAGCACCCTTCAGTTCTACACTATTTCTAAGAGCTATTTCTAATATACTAGCCCCTTTTAATGGTATTCTGTCCATACTTGTGATATTACTATTTTTCAGGATTCACTTCTTAAAATTAGCTGAAATAATTTAAAATGAAAATATTCTAGTGGTAAACCAAGTTGGCACTCAACACTTCTGGCATAAAAACTTCAATAATGGTTGGAGGAATGGAGCAGAAATTATTAGGAATGTAATTTTGTTGGAAACAGATTGGGTTTTCATTCAGGCACCTAGTAAACTCTTTCAAGAATATCAGTAGCTGAATTTTGTTTTGCTGAGCCAAGTTAATATCCCTGTTACATTTAAAGCCTTTGTCCTCAAATTCTTCTGTGTGATCTTGGCAGATTCTAACATATGGTCTATAGAGTTCAGGTGTATTGGGCTCCACATGCATCCTGTCATGGGATTTTCATTTTAGCTTCACTTGTTTCTCTTTGTTTATGTTCCTGTCAGATTATATTTTGTTAGTTTTTTTTTAAATTATTCATCTGAAGATGGGGCTGAAGATGCACAGAAAAGGTGCATGATTGAAACTACAAAGATTCTAAAAAGTAGTAGCAGAATTTGTGGATTGTAGAGATTCCTAATACTTGACATATGAACCATTTTATTTCTAATTGATTTGCATTTCTTGTTTCATTTTTATTGCACTGTTTCATTTTAATATTATGGCAATGCAGTACAGTAGCTGAATTAAGTGCAAGATTCACCAAAGCTCTTCCTAACCAGTTTCAAAAAGACATTCAGAGAAACATGCAGGGCTATGAAAAATAACACATATTCTGCAAGTTTGTGGGGGGAAGGGCTAGCTAGCATGCAAGCGTTCAGTTCAATTAAACCACTCACGTATGTTGTCTAAACTACACACACACAAACTGTTTTTGCTTGAAGTCCTATCCCTATGCTGGATCATGCAAAGTGTACTTGTGTACTAAGGGGATGTGTTCTATTTCATGCGCATGTGTGTACCTTTAAAACTAATAGCTATTTTATATGAGAAGTAACAGAAAAATGTAGACATTTTGGATATAATCAGGGCCTCACTGTCACTCTGTCAGGATGTCACACTTTATTACTTACATCGGACTTTCCTGTATAACAATGTAGGGCAGGAGTCCAGAATCCATCTTTTTTTGAGATCAGGTTTACTACATGTCCCCTGCCACACCAAAGATGGCATAGAAAGTTTCCTAAAGAAACAGCTCTCCTATGCTTTAGAGTAGTGGTTTTAAAACTTTTTAGGCAGCATACCCCTTTCCAGATAATGTAGTCTACTGCATACCCCCTTCTGAGATAGGGTCATAATATATCTATGATTAGATTGCCAAGACTTACTAAATAAAATGTGTTGTGTGCCATTACAGAATTTTTCTCACATACCCCAAAATGACAGCTCATGTACATCTAGGGTACATGGTCCTTAACCAGCTTTTAGGCAACTCTGGATGAGTAATAAGAATCTGCTGAAATGTAATTCAGGACGCAGAAAATCCCAGTTTGGTCTCTGACTGATTATCCACAGATAAATACACATAAAAATGAAAGCGTGCTTACTTCATTTTGCATGTTTTATTATCTCGTGTATTAAAATACAGCAAGATGTATACTTGGGAAAAGTCTTCAGAATTTTTATTTTTTTGCCAGAGTTGTAGGTTTGTGCAGCATTTCTGAAAGGCATAGATAGAGAACTCAAAGAGAATTGAGATTGTGATTAGTTTAAAGCATCTAAAGCTTATTTTTTTTCTCTCTGTTCCCTTCCTTTTCCCCAGTAAATTTGGAAAGAGAAGAACCTAAGACTGACTGTGCTGACACTGTCATTTCATTCATTTGAGTTTTAGGTCCAAGCACACAGTTCTGGTGTCAAATACCCCAAAGTTCTGACCATGCTGATTACTTTGCATTTCAAAAAAGTTTGGGTATAGTAGAGTAATTGCTTAATAACATCAGTGCTTTTCATTATCTCTGATGTAGTAATCTAATTGTTCTTAATGATACCTATTTCCCTTCCTAAGAATAATGGGCCAAATCCTCAGCTTATGTAAATTGGTGTAGCTCCATTGAAATCAATGCAGCTATACCAATTTACATGAGCTGAGGATCTGGGGAGGCTGCTTCATGTACCTCTACCCCCATACCAACTTCCCAGATCTTTATCCTTCTACTGCACCCCACTCTGAAATCCTCTAGGCCACTCTAAGCTTTGGCTTCTCCTCTTGCCACCCTTCCCTGTCTCCACTCCCCCTCAGACTATAAAACCCAGACCTCAAGCTCCTTTGCTCCCAGAAAAGCCCCCTGCAAGTTAGGGTTGACACCTCTGAGGTACAAAAAAATGGGACTATCATAAGCATTCCCAAATCTGGACCTTAGCGTCCAGAAATCTGGGTGCCTGCATGAACCCCTCTAAGCTTAATTACCAGCTTAGCTTTGATCTCGCTCCCACCATCCAAAAATTCCAGGGTTTTGGCTCCCTCTGGTCTCCCCAAACCCTTCTGTGGGGAACCCCAAGACTCAGAGACTGAGTCCACACAAAAAGGGAAATAACCCACTTCCCTTCCCCCTCGCTCTCCCACCCAGATCTTTCGTCTCTGGGACTACCTGAAGTTACTGAGGCAATCTCTTTACATCCAAATACCAAGAAACATGTTTTCTCCTCTATTCCACAAAGAGACAAAAGCCCCCAAATACAAAGGAAACAGATGATTTATCTCTCTTCCCCCCACAATTCCCTGGATGCTGCAGAGCTTTACCCTCGCGTAGACCTAACACAAAAGAGAATTTCCTCCCCTTCGTTCCTAGCCTTCCCAGAGAAAAACTCAAACCAGTCTAAAAAGAAAGTCTTTATATAAAAAAGGAAGAAGAAAACACATGACATGTGATCTCTCTGCATTTAGTTGACAACACCAGGGCTATTACTTACAAGAAAATATGAATAACAGACATTCAAAAAGAGATACACATTTACAACATTCCCAGCAACTACACACATTATAATACAAAACAAAACATATAAAAGCCCTATTGTTTTTGCTAACCTTTGTACTCACAACTATGAACTGAAGATTAGAAGCTTGAAGAATAGAAGAAGCCTCTCTATAGCCGAAGACAGGCAAAAGACAAAGACAGACCCAACATTCCCTCCCTGAGTTTTGAAAAAATCCAGTTTCCTGATTGGTCCTCTGGTCAGGTGTTTGGTTCTCTTTGTTAACCCTTTACAGGTAAAAGAAACATTAACCCGTAGCTATCTATTTATGACAGGGACATCCAGGATGATCCTAAACCCATAAAACTGGACATCTGACAGTGTATACTGAGCACACTGACAGATTTCCCAGGACAGTTACCTAAAAAAAAAAAAAAAAAAAAAAAAGGGATGATCCTGGGAGAACTTGAACAGGTGGCAACCCTACGCTAATGTCACTTCAATGTCTTAGTACCTATTGGCTTTCCCCACTTCTCCCTAGCTGTTTGTGCTCTTGTCCAGCTCCCTCCCTCTGAGGTATGCCGGGGTGAATGGGATCCTTCTTCCCTACCGCAAAACTCCTCAGAGGGAGGGGGATGAAAAGAGGGTAGAGAAATGTCTCATCAAGAAATGTCAGCTTGGAAGCTATGCTACATCATTAGGTGAGTGTGAGGACAGTATCTAAATTTCAAAAGATGTGGTTCTGTCACAGAATTTTGAATGTAAGATTTGAAGTTGCTTTCTACTGTAGAAATTATAGAAGGATATAACTATATTAATACAAATCCAGGCTAATTAAAATTTTTTTATAATAAATAGTTACCAGTATACGTAAAAAGCCTATTTTACTTCCTTAAGACTTAGTTTAATGTATGGGTTCAATTCATACAACTTTTTAAAGGGCCTAATCCTGCAAACCTTTATCACATGACTAGTCCTTACTATCAAATGTAATCTCCTTGAAGTAAATAGGTGTACTCACCTGAGTAAGCATTTGTAGTATCTGGCTCTAAATAAATATAAAACATAAAATCCACTTAACTAATAATAGTCTTCCAACGTTCCTTCTAGTTATTTGAATTTGCCTCATGTACATGAATGTTTTTGAAATTTTATATTGAAAGGAAGTTCATTAATTAGCCTAAAATAAATGATCCTCTGGTAATTGACAATCCACCCACATTCTGGAAAATAGTGACAGTTCCTGAAAGCATATAAAACACAGTTCATTGCTTGGATTGTGTCCTTTTAGAGCTGCAAAGAGTTTGTTTTTAAATTTCCTAAAATAAATAAAAGAAATATTTTTCTTAAGTACTCTACTGCAGTACATGTTATTTTCTTGTAACCCTTAGTCTTGAATTTACTGAATTCCCCTTACACAAATCCTAGCATGTTGGAGGATATCTGCTAAAAACTATACAGCAGTGGGTTTCAATCTTTTTTGTCATTTGCGGACTCCTAAAAAAAATTTGAGGAGAGGTGTGAACCCCTTTGGAAATCTTTGACATAGTCTGTGGACCCCCAAAGGTCCATGGACCAGACGGTTTAAATCCACTGCTGTAGAGTATTGTGAGAAATTTGAAATGTTTTAAACATTGCGGCTCACTGGTCAACATAATGGCAGATGAAATGTAACTTTGCCAATATGCGTTATAGTGATCCATCAGCTACTCTGTGCTGCTTATAAAAGCTAATGAGTTCTGAACTTGCACGCCTGCCCCTCAGTGGAAATGACAGTGATTTTTGTGGCTAGCTCAATGAAAATGTGGTGGTGGCTAGCTCAATGAAAACAAGGTGGTGAGTGTGATGGATTGGGTCACAGAGACCCCTTTGGGACTGTCACCTGATGTGCTGAGACTACCTCTGAGCCTGTTTTCCCTGCCAGCTTGCGACTTCAGAACCCTGTCTCATTGAGCCAGACACGCTAGCCTGCTGTAAACACAGACCTTGAGTCTGACCCATGGCCTGAAAGCTGCAGACTTAACTGAAAACAGCTTAGCAAATGTTCCTGTCTCTATCACCCAGACACCCAGCTCCCAATGGGATCCAAACCCCAAATAAATCCATTTTACTCTGTATAAAGCTTATACAGGGTAAACTCATAAATTGTCCGCCCTCTATAACACTGATAGAGAGAGATGCACAGCTGTTTGCTCCCCCGGGTATTAATTGCTTCCTCTGGGTTAATTAATAAGCAAATGTGATTTTATTAAGTATAAAAAGTAAGATTTAAGTGGTTCCAACTAATAACAGGCAGAACAAAGTAAGTTACCAAGCGAAATAAAACAAAAAATGCAAGTCTAAGCCTAATACAGTTAAGAAACTCAGTACAGGTAAATCTCACCCTCAGAGATGTTCCAATAAGCTTCTTTCACAGACTAGACTCCTTTCTAGTCTGGGCCCAATCCTTTCCCTGGTACAGTCCTTGTTCCAGCTCAGGTGGCAGCTAGGGGATTTCTCATGACTACAGTCTCCTTTGTTCTATTCCACTCCCTTAGATAGCTTTGGCACACAGCAGGAATCTTTTGTCTCTCTTGGTCCTCACCCCTCTAAATGGAAAAGCACCGGGTTTAAAATGGATTCCAGTACCAGGCGACATGGTCACATGTCCTGTGAGACCCCAAGCCTCCATTCTTTCCAGCCTGACTTACAGGAACACAGGAAGGCTTACAAGTAAACAGAACCATTTACAATCAATTGTGCTAGTTGATGGGAGCCATCAAGATTCCACACCACCATTAATGGCCCCCACTTTGCATAATTACAATAGGACCTTAGTTATATTTCATATTTCTAGTTTCATATACAAGAATGATACATGTATACAAATAGGATGACCACTCTCAGTAGATTATAAGCTTTGTAATGATACCTTACAAGAGACCTTTTGCATGAAGCATATTCCAGTTACATTATATTCATACTCATTAACATATTTTCATAAAACCATTTGGAGCGCAACATCATAGTGGATACATTTAAAAAGGAATAAACTATTACAGAAAATATGCTACTGATACTATCAATCGCACATCCCCAAGTGGCATTTACTTTATCTAGTTTTGGTTACTTCTATAATGAAAACTCTGGACAATAATAAATCTTTTTACTATCCTGAGGCACAAATCAGGATGGTATAGGGCACTATCCCAACACATGAGAAGATGCAGACCCTGTCTTGAAGAGCTTACAATTGTTGGGTGAGAAGGTTACAATAAATAATTTATACATATTTTTCTAGAAAAGAGACAACTCTGTCAGGCAATTATTATTCTTCAGAATTTCTTGTGCTATCGAGATGATAGAGTGCTCCACAAAGTTACTGGAATTTTGATTTTCTGTTTTTTGAGTGTTTAATTGAAATGTCAGTTTTGGCCTCACTACCTTAAAAACAGTGTAGCAGGGGTTGGAAAGATCCACAGAAGGAGCAACAACAAAGGGTTAAAAATACAATCCTTACATATGAAGACAAGACTGACAAAGCTTGGATTATTTATTCTGCAAAGCAGAAGGATCAGAGGGATGTTGACTGTGATTGTGACAGGTATACTGAAAACTGATCAGTCTCTCTTTTCTAAGTGATCAAATAATATGAGCGTAAGGGGCCATTCTATGAAATTAATGTACATCACATTTACAAAAATGAAATGGTACTTTACACAACTGCGAACCTATAAATTTCACTAACACAGAAAATCATCAAACCAAATCTCTGGCTGGGTAATTTTATAACCACTAATAATATTAGTAGCTATTCCAGCTAAGATTATAAAAGTAATCCAATTATATGCTTCAGGGCATAATCTGATTGCTTATGGTAACTAGGAATAGATTTCCCTTCCCCATGTGCAGTATTGCAGAAGTAGCTGAATGCATTAGGGTGTCTTTTTTTTTTTTTTTCATCTTACCCTGAAGCCTCAGGTGTGGATAGGATACTGGACTAAATAGATAAATGCACTGACCTGATATGGCAAATCCTATGTTCCTGATGTCACCTTAAGCAATTTCAGATGCCAAAATCTGCAGTCTTCAAAACAGATTGTATCTGCAAAAGCCAGCTGCAACACATTGGCTGTCAGACTGGAGTTCTCCCTTCTTTTCTTTCCCACTGCCTGCTACCATTTCTGCTTAACAGTTTCAGATACCATGTGTATGTATACTTCTGTGTATAATGTGTGCGTGTGTGTGTGTGTACCTGTATTGAGAGAACACTTTCTCATGTAACAATTGTCATGTCTCCTAGTCTGACCTTCTAAAATACTAACAGCATAAATAGTTCTTTACTGTATTAATATGCATTGTTTGGGGGGTTATGGGAGCTCCTAGGTACCCAACACTTTGGAAAATCAGGCACTTATTTAGGTGCTTAAATATGGAGTGAGCATAACTGGACTTTAAGCACCCACTACTACCAATTGTACTGAGGTCCAGTTTTAGAGAGCATCACTGAGAAACATGTACCTGATATTTTGCCTCTTTTTTTTTTTTTTTTGTCTGTATTATGCGTACAGCATGGGCCTCGCTTTCATCTCCAAAATGTAACAACTTGGTCTCATTTTCAATTGCTAGATGGACCGATATGCTTTCTAAAAGTTGTATTTAACTAATCAAAAGTGAATAACTGAAATTTGTCATCTCCTGTAGTTGTTTCCTTGGACTGTCATTGTATCTGATTGCATCAGTTCTTCCCACACATATAGTAAAGTGATTTAAAGTCTTTAGAGGGAATGCTTGGTGGAATTGCAAAGTGGTGTTATTATCTAATATGTAAGTCTGTCACTGTATCTCAGTGGGTCACAGCTGAGAATGCTAGATTCAGGTCAAAATCCTGAAAAATAGAGCAGACTCACCCCAAAGTGGTGGTTATTCTATCATTAGATTATACCAAGCCAGTAACAAAAGCAAACTTCTATTTTACCACATTTGTTAACAAGAAGTCAAAAATGCAGTCTCCTTAGGCATTCCAGCCTTTGTCTCACCACCCAGACACTGGAGTTTATGATGAGTGGTTACTGAAAACCAATTTCCTCAATTATAGAGTCCTTCCAATGTCAAGAGATCAGCCGCTTAGCCAGGTCAATATATAACTCAGATCTTACCCAATAATCACACTGCTGCCAATCCTTGAGTAACTAAAATCTAAACCACTATCAATAAAAGAAAAGATGAAAAGAGTTTGAAATGGTTAATAGATCATATACATACAATAATTGCAAAGTCCTTATATCAGGTCTGTAGCAGTGATGTTATAGACTGCTGGCTTGTAAAGTCTCTGCTAACTCCCAGAAGATTGGAAGGTCCTCAGTCCATAGTGCAAATATGCTCCTTTTAGTTGTAAATCCACAGTCCAGAGAATCAGGGCAGGAAAGAGGCAAAATGGAGATATCGCAGAGGTCTTTTATACCCTTTCCCATATGCCTGTAGATTTACTAACTCAAATACAGTTCACAGCCTCAGTTTGTGGAAAGTTACTGATCTAAGATGGAATCCAAAGTCACATGAGCATATCATATGTCCTTATATGCTTTGACTCTTAGAGGCAGCCATTGCCCATATCCATACTGAGGCATCCACAAGAAGACTTACTGGATGAGATGAATTTATTGTATGGCCCATTGTTAGAGTGAATTGTCCTTAATAGGCCATCAACTTGAGTAGTCCATTCACAATGGGCTGGAAAGACTGGATGTAAACTACCTTGTGGGTGTTACCCCAAGAACACACACATTTGAGATATATTTCAGAGGGGTAGCCATGTTAGTCTGTATCAGCAAAAACAACAAGGAGTCCTTGTGACACCTTAGAGACTAACAAATTTATTTGGGCATAAGCTTTCATGGGCTAAAACTCACTTCATCAGATGCATGGAGATATAGATACATAGCCAATATTCATAACTTCAGATACAGTGATGATACATGAATTTAAACAGGATAATCTTATTTAGCAAAAAATAACTTTTCCATTGACACCTTACATGGCACACTTTGCACAAGACCTGTTGCAATGCACAACAGTGGCAACATCAATGACACAAATGGTCATATTTCAGTCATCAAAAAGTCACATGAGTATCAGAATATATTTAGGACAAATATTCTATCTGGAGATCTTTTGGCTCCATTAGGAACTTGAAGGAGAGCCTTGCAATGGGTGGGAGAAAGGGAAACGAAGGCACCCATTTAAAATTCACTGTTCACATAGCATCCTCTTGATTTTGATAGGTTAAAATTGGAGCTGGACCTGAGCTAGGATCTCACATTCTTTTCTCTCATGCTCCCTGTATAAAAATTTTCAAGGGGATTCAGATTTGAATTTCTTAATATGAACCCACCACTTAGGTTTTGGTTCTGGTTTGAATCCAAAACTGGGTCTAATGTCTGAAAGAATGAGGCTTGGATGTGTGCCGCAGTGACTGCAATCTCACTAGAACGCTCATTCCTGTGAGTTTTCAATCATTTGAAGCCATTTTAGGTGCTTTTGAATCCAGACCTGAACTCTAGTCCTGGTTTGACCTCAAAACTAACCCCCCCAAAATAACCTAAATGAATCTGTATCTGAAAATCACCTCTCTGCCGGTCTCTAATTAAAACAACTAGTACTGACTGTAACAAACACAAAAGCTGATTTATATAATAATCTTTTAATGCGGCTTAACTTTCGTGCCTATGTCTGTGGCAATGAAATGATAATGGCTACAGGCTTTACAAATGCTAAGCAGTAGTGGATGATTCTATGGTCTGAATGAAGACTATTTCAGATGAAGAGAACAATATGGCATCGAAGTGTCCTATCATCAAGAGAAAAGGACACACACTTCAGCTCTTTACAGACACTGTTGTTTATAGTTACTGTACTGTCTCTGGGTATGCCACTTCAAAATATTGTCTTTATTTCCTTACATCATTTTATTTTGTTCTTCTAGGTCACTGGGATGCATTTTGTATGAGATGTGCTGTCTGGATCATGCATTTACTGGACACAATTTTTTGTCTATTGTGCTAAAAATCGTGGAAGGCAACACACCTTCTCTTCCTGACAGATATCCAAGTAAACTGAACGCAGTCCTCCACAGGTTTGTTGTTCTCTAACTTATCATATATGTTCAATTATTTTCAAAATAATTGAGAAAGCTTTCTTCCATTAACATTTCAGCATGCTGAACAAGAATCCTTCTCTGAGGCCATCTGCAGCCGAGATTCTAAAAATCCCCTACATTGATGAACAATTACAGGTATTTAAAGTGAAAAAGCAATAGACATACACTTAACATGCAAATATGCATGGTGCAGACATGCACTAAAGTAGAAGAGCATTTGATGAGAAGAAATGAGTCAGAGAGGAGTCCATGCAAGTTTGAGATAGACGTTTTCTTTATAAATGATGGTGGGAAAACAAAGCTCTTGTCACCACACCCTCTAGAAAGGGGACTGGGTGAGTGAGTCTGCTCACCATGAAATTTTATAAGCAATAAAGAGAGCATTCATTTATATATTGCAAACTTCTGAGATCATTGGGGGTGAAGGTATGAGGATTATCTACTCTGTTCCATTTGGCCAATGGCCAAGAGGTATCCAAATATTTAATGAAAAACAACACATTCTAGTAAACAACTTGCTTTTCTGTTTTGTAGTCTTGCTAAGGGGTATATTATTTCTAGGCTTTATGGGAAGAGGGACAGAAAAGTTGTTAAAACATTTTATATTGGGACTGTACAAAATATTGGATCATATATGAAGATGTTGGGTCACTGCATTACTATAATTTGTTGATTTTGCTGCTGTTGTATTTTTTAGCAGAATGTCAAATGCAAATTCACAAATATGGCTCTGAAAGACAAGACATTTAATTGTCAGAAAGAAGCTGCTCGCATCGTTAATGCTGTGTAAGTACTGCAGTGTTTTTATTAGTAAAAAGTACTACAAGGGAAAGAGTTGCTAAATGCATTCATGTTTTAAACATTTATTTAAATTAAATTCATAAGAGCAAATTTTTAAAAGGGATCTGTGCTAAAAAATGCACTCACTGATGTACACCTACATTTTTAAAGCGCTTTGAGATCTATCGTGAAAAGCACTATATGAGAGCTAAGTATTCTTATTTCTATGCACAAACCCATAACAGCATGTACACATTGGTTAATTGTGCATGCATACAGGGTATTTTTACATGCAAATACAGTACCTGTTGTATGTGTAATTAAATTATTCCTGCCCACAAATACAAGTTAATGCACATTTTTTACATGTGGTCCTCAGATTTGTACCTTTTGAAAGAGTAGGTCATGATTTGAAGTATGTTATGATTCAGTTATGCATTGTGTAGTTTGTGACTACAGTAATATCAAAGCTTTTTTTCTACATGGTTTCAGACTGAAGACATAAACATTTAAACTAATATTCAGTAGACAGGCCTGTAGTTATCATTGTAGTGGCCTTTTAACTATATTGAGAAATTAATAGTAATAATATGTATTGGATGTTACCTATCAGATAATTCTATGATATTAAAGATATTTAATTTAAGTATTAAACCACAGTACTGCAATGATTAACACAAATTTCAGTGCTGATAATTTCATTCTGCCTTCTTACATTAGCCCTGCAGTTTCAGTTAGATCTGGCATTCCACTTCACTTCCTGTCCCTAGATTTTGTGTCGTATTCCTTTGCACTATTAAACAGCTGACGTTTTCCTGCACAAAGGTGGCAGTAATTCATGGTTGGGTGAAGTGATGCACATTCCTTGTCTCTTACTTGCCTCCTAGTTTTTTATGAGGCTTAATTAATTGTTTGTAAATTTCTTTGAGATCCTCAGATAACAGGCAATACAGAAGGGCAAGTTATTATTATCCTTTGTAATCATATCACAAGCAATATAATACAAATCAAACAAATAGATGGACATAAACATTCATAAAATATTACAGGAAGCTCCCATTGCTTCATATTTATTACTCGATTTGTCATGGGACCTATGTAAGAGCAAATTCATAGCTCTTCAGAGGAGATATGTTTGTTTGGTAGTGGAAAGTTGTGCTCCCAAATGTGATTGGCACAACATGCAAGCAAGGTTTCAATGTCCAAAAAGTGTTTGAAATGTGTTAGCTGAAATACATGCTGAAGCATAAAGTATTTGAAATATCAGGGATCCGATTTTCAGTCCTGGCCTTCATTTTGTAGACACAATTTTTCACCTCCATTGAACTGCACACACCATTTTAAACTTAAATCACACTTTTTCTTGCTTATTTATTTGGGGCCAAAAATTGTGGGTGCAGCTTATTATGGGAGCAATATTACACCTGAAAAATGGAAAATCAACCTCCAAATTTCCAAGTGTTTCCAGGATGGACTGATCACACCTGGAGACTACCATTGAAGGAATACAGTAAGCTCCAAAGGTGTTTCATTGGATCTGGTTTAAATATATTGAAACAGATCACCTTTCTAATTGACATTATATATGGACAGAATTGGCATATACAGAGAGAGAGTGTTTATTCTGTGGCCAGTAACCCCTTGCATCCATTCAGCACTGATGGGTCTGTGATCTTCCTGAACACAAGGAACACGTTCTAAGTGTTAACAAGTTCTTTGCATGAATCTGTAGAGAAATTCTTGATTTCTGTGAAAAATAAGAATTTACTTTTTGATAAACCTTTCTATAAACATCCATTCCTTTTCCATGTGTCCTTATGCAGTAGAGCTCTTAAAACTCTCATTTCTAGGAAAAGGGACATACAGTTTTGAAGATTTTCTCCTTACATTTATGTTTGTTCCATATGAAAAGTCAGTTTCTCTTGGCAGTGGTGATCTCTGTTTTCAGAGGCCCAGCGTTCCCATAAAATGCAGCACAGTGCAGATCATCTGTTTTTGGCAGAGCTTAAAAATTTACCCTTAAGCTTTTCAAGTTAAAGGCAACTGTTTTTTTGTTTTTAAATAACCCTTATCATTAAATATAAACCCTCCCAGAAGTGTGCTATATTCTGAGTCAGTTGGGTTAAGTCTTCAAAATATGTATGAAAATAATATGTCTGAATCTAATTACAATAATATATAAAGGTTTTAAATAAAATTCAGATGAGATCAGTAAAAATCTGTATTGTGATTGTTGTTAAGCAAAATGCCAAAAAGACAGATAAAAAAGTGTTGGAAAGTCTGGAAAGTGCTGTCATTCAAAAAGTCAAAGGACAACCATTTAAACTTGAAGGCTGTATAATCATAAATTGCTATAAGCTTGAAGCTGTATTTCAGTTTTGGAAGTCCTTACCAGGAGCTGCTCAATGTACATCCTTCTCAACTACTTTGTCATTCTGCATCTATGTATTTTTTTCTTTCCATGAATTGTTTGTATATCAAGCCCTGCCTAGCTTTATGTTTTCTAATAAAAGTCCATAATAGTTTACTGCAGTTCTACTCAAGTCATAAATTTTAAATATTTAAATGAACATAAAGCTCTACAAATTCGCTTTCAACTTGGAAGAAAAATGGCTTTGTTATCCCAGAGGTTTTTGTGTTATGAATCCCAGCTCTGTGACAATGCATAAGAAATATGTCTAAATTATTCATTCTTGAAGGATTTGTTCCAAATTGCTTAATAACTGAAATCTTCTTGTGTTTGTCTTCAGTGTCATGTTTCCCAATACCACTGAGATCCTTCTAATATTTTCCTCCATAGACAACGTTTGAGAAATATGGTAAAAATACCTCTACCTGCATTGTAAACATTCTGATGTTTCCCAAGATAATAGGCCATGGGGAACTATGTGATTTATTGGGACATAAAATTAAGCTCTTAGATGATCAAAGTAGATGAAGACTTAGAAGCTAAATCTTGAATCTTGAGAGTAAGAGTAACAATTTGAAATGAATATTGCGCACCATAAATTCCAATACTCTAAACTTTTGGTTCACATGGGAAGTCATAATGTATGACTGCAGTTGCATTTTTATAATCACTGTAGGCTGTAAAATAGTCTGGGATCTGTATAGTTTTTTCAAGTATAGCTCATGTATTGATCTCTTGTGTTTATGGATACAGTTGAGATCTGGAATAGGTGAGTTAGAAATGCAGATTTAGCTTTCAGGGGAGATCTATGAAAACCATTTGAGCCATGAAAAAACCACTACTATTCTGTGGGACCAGGAAGTGAATAACAGCAGACAGCATTTACAAGGAAGTAAATGACTATTATAAAATCTCATTAAAGGAGCATTAACATTTTCTTCTTTTATACTGGTTTAAAATTGATTATTAAAAAATTCTGGTTGGTATTGTTATCAGTTGCTTTAATTTTAAACTGAAAGGCAGAATTTCTGCTTGTGATATCTTGAATGAGACAATAGACTATAACTTTTGTAGGTGTGCTTCCATATTTATTATTGTATTAATAAAGTACTGAGAATTTCACTTTGTCTATCCTCTTATGAAATATTTAAAATGGTTCATGCAAAATGTTCTGGGTTTATAGGTCTGTATTTTGCATACTTTTATAATGAAAATAAGTCTGATATAACACTACTGTAAGTAAGCAAATCTCTGTTTAGTCCATTACATTACCTATGCTTTCCTCATTATTACACTCAGAATGTCAACATCTCTCAGCATCACAATGATGTAATTTTAAATATTGCTGTTTACATTTTTATATAAAGAGATACTTGCATGCTTTTATTTTTAGGCAGAAAAAAATCCATTTGCAAACTCTGCGGGAACTGTCTGAGGTGCAGAAAATGACTCCACGAGAGCGAATGAGGTTGCGGAAGTTAAATGCTGCAGATGAGAAAGCAAAGAAGCTTAAGTAAGATATATAACTAACACTGTATTTTCACCATGCATTCCTTCACCTGTGCAATTTGCCAGACAAGCAAGAATGAAAACAGATGACATACAGACGCTATGCAGGTTCTTCAGCTACTGATGGGTGAATGGTGATTTTACATTAGTTAGATGATGATAATTGCTGAATTAGTTAGATAAGAATAATTGCTGGGGGGGGGGAAGTCAGAGCATTAGTCCAAAACTCTACTTCAGACACTGCCTTTTTTATTAAGTAAATGAGTGAGTAATTTTTGGATTGATTTCTATAAAAGGTGGGTTTTTTAAATGACTTGTTGAGGCCACTACTCTGACGAGGCAGCCACCTGGCTTTGACTGGCAGTCCAGGTTTGGAGGAAACCATCAGTCATTTTGGCCACTGGGATTTGCGTAGAGGGGCAGAAAATTAATAGTCCTATAAGAAAAGATGGTAGGTAATGGCCTTAGTAAGTGAGCAGATACAATGGTGTTGGGCATGGTATAAAAATTCTAAGTAGAGAGTTTTTCCTGAAACCGCGATGGGTCATAATAGAGACTCTTTGAAATACAGTGAATACTCTTCATGAGAGGAACATGAGGAGGACCTGAAGTGATGTTTGAATGCCAAGGCTCCACTATAAAATAAGGAAGAATTTTATTATGTTGCTGATCTGCTTGATTTTTTCCCAGTAAAAAATTTCCAACTCTTTTTATTTGAAGGGGGAAAAAAAAATAATAGATGTACCACTTCCTTGAATTCGAGGTTAATATCCTCTTCAAAACAGTCTCTCAAAGTTCAGTCTAGATTAACTAATGTTTATTTTGTTACAATGGAGTGGTTAATTGTTTATGACCATTGGGATCAGCATCTTAGTCTTGTCATGCCAAAGCAAGCATGCATCTTAATTTAGTAATGACATCCAATTACAAGAGAGACTACAAACAAGTAAAGTAGCTGAGGTATTAAATCTTAATTGGAAAAAAATTCAGAATCAGCATTTGTTCTATTTGACATATATCACAATTAGTGTAAGGGAGGGGTTAAAATTACAACTGGGATTGGAGATGATGATGCTGTGATATGGACAGGAATTCTCATACCAATAGAAATTGTTCTCCATGGAAACACACTCACTGTCTAACAGCTGTTGGAATTTCACCATCTCTGCTATGACTTGTGGCTGTTGCTTAAAATCTTTGATAATATTCTTAACTATGAGAGGCCAGTGTGCAAATGTATAGAAAAAATCATTAATAATAAATTACAGAAGTCACTTAGTATTTTGTAGATTGGGATTAGGAAACAATATAGAATAGCAGTTTTTTAATTCATGTTTCAGCAGATAAAATAAATGTATCTCTTCAGTAGCATAAAAGGGATAGTCATCTTCAAAACCCATTCATAATCCATGAAATTAAAACACTGGCCTAGATTCAGCTCTGGGATATCTGAGCATACTGTAGTACAAATGCACCAGGGAAAGAAAGAAAGAGGGATTACAAACAGGGCTGGCTCTAGGTTTTTTGCCACTCCAAGCAAAATAAAATTTGGCTTCCCCCACCCAGCCCTGGCCTCCCCCTTCCTGCACCCCCCTGCTGCCCCACCCCTGGGCTCTCGCCCCCCACCCACACCCCTGGCACCCCAGCCTTGGGCTCACACACCCTCCATGCTGCATCAGCTCTGGGCACCCCCTTCCCCCCATCAGTGCCCTCCCCATCCCTTGCTGCCCCCTCCACCCACACCCCCTGCCATCCCAGCCCTGGGCTCTTCCCCCTACTTCCCCACCTGCACCCTCCTTCTGCCCCAGCCCTGGTCACTGGTGACTTGCTCCCAGGGCAGGTCATCAGCAGGAATTTTGGACGTGGCAACAGAACAACAAACAGGATTGGTTCCCCTATGTGACAGAACTGCAGTAAAGTGAAACAATTTTCAGCTTGTGTGATTGTGAGGATATCTGGATGCATATTATAAGACTGTCCTACATAAATGAGGAAAAGCTGAGGTGCTTTATTATTCTTTTGTTCCACTCTTTGTTTCTATGGAGAATTTCGCAATGCAGTATCACTGTCTTCCTTTTAAAACAACAACAACAAAAAGAAAAAGCAATGGCTGTTTGAAAATAGCAATCCAGTCCTAATAACCACTGGAAGCATTTCTTGCTCAATTTTATCCTACTTTTTCTACAGCAAGTTACAGTGGATCAGTATATTTGATTTGGGAGAATGAGTAACAGCTGCCCAACTGAGCTTGGAGCGTGCCTGAATTTTGATGTGTTCAAATCTGAAGGCACGGTGCTAGATTCCCTTTCTGAATACTAACTAATTATGGGGAAAAAAAAGTCAGTTTCTGCTTCCATGGCTCAGAAGTGGAAATCCTCCTAGTGCCTGGTTACTGTATCTAAAGCTGTCCAGCTCCAGTAGAGCCTCCCCTCCCTTACTTTTCATTTTAAATTCTAGTGGGATTCACATACCTCCCTTGCTAGGCTTCAGATAGAGAGGGGCACTGTCCCTTTAGTCCCTCCAATTCCTTCTATGGAGGCTGCAACAGGGCCGGCTCCAGGCCCCAGCGCGCCAAGCGCATGCGTGGGCAGCATGCCACGGGGGGCCTCTACCGCGCCGTTGCCGGGAGGCGCAGGCAGCTCCGGTGAACTCCCGCAGGTGGATGCGCCGTGCTTGGGGCGCGAAATGGCTTAGAGCCAGTCCCTGGCTGCAAGGTGAGGTCACACCAGTATCCCTAATCCAGTCTGGGGATGTCTTCCGAAGGGGATATCTGGGCCAAAGCCTTCTACTCCTTGGGCACACTTGTTCCCCATTCACAGTGCCATCCTGCTCTAGCAGTGAGCTCAAGCTGCAGCATGAGGTTTCAGCTACCATACTCCCTTCCCCCTTTCCTGTTGGTAGTGGCCAAGGGAATGCTGGGGAATGTAGTTCTTTCCCTGCTCCAAGGCTGGTTCTATAGGCAGAGAGCTAAGCAAGGAACTACAGCTCCCAGGGCCCCCTGTTGGTTCTCAGCTCGCAGGCTGGATCACTGCCAGCTGCCGCCCCTGCAAGTGGGCTGCCCCAAGCAATTGCTTGCTTTGCTGGTGTCTAGAGCCATCCCTGATTACAAAGATAGAATTCCATTTCAAGTGGGCTACCTGCAGTCAGCTAGTGCGGTTCCAAAAGTGAGTAAGAAGAGAGCATAGCCATGGAACCCACAGGATTTGCCAAGTTAGCATATGCCTAATACAGTAACTCCTCACTTAAAGTCATCCCGGTTAATGTTCTTTCATTGTTACATTGCTGATCAATTAGGGAACATGCTCATTTAAAGTTGTGTAATGCTCCCTTCTAACATTGTTTGGCAGCCACCTGCTTTGTCTGTTGCTTGCAGGAAGAGCAGCCCGTTGCAGCTAGCTGGTGGGGGCTTGGAACCAGGGTGGATCGGGAGCCCCCCTATCAGCTCCCCGGTCCCCTAAGTTCCCTGTGCAGCAACTGCCTGCAGTTCAGCTGTGTCCCTCTCCCTCCCCCCATTGCCATGTGCTGTTCCTGCCCTCTGCCTTGGAGCTGCTCCCTGAGACTCCTGCTTGCTGTGTGGGAGGGAGGGAGGAAGGGAGCGAGGGAGGGAAGGAAGAGGGGGCTAATGTCAGGGTGTCCCCCTGCTCCTGCACCCCGCTTACCCCATCTTCCATAGAGCAGGGGGGACACACCAGGGCTCAGGATGCAGGGAGCTTGCAGCAGCTGTGGTCTCAGCAAGCTGATCTAATTAACAAGGCAGTTTACTTAAAGGGGAAATGAGCATATCTCCCTCATTACTGTTGCCTTGTAAAGTGAGAGAGTTAACCGTTGAGGGCTCAGCCAATTGCTAGTTCATCATTTAGCAGAAAGAGAAATATTCCACCTTCTGACTCCTCCACCTCAGCCAAGCTTCACAGTCATCACTGTGTACCAGTATTAAATTGTTTGTTTAAAACTTATAGTGTGTGTGTGTGTGTGTGTGTGTGTAATAGTCTTTTGTCTGGTGAAAAAAGATTCCCTGGAACCTAACCCCCCTATTTACATTAATTCTTATGGGGAAATTGTATTCGCTTAACATCGTTTCGCTTAAAGTCGCATTTTTCAGGAACATAACTACAACATTAAGTGAGGAGTTACTGTACAGTCTCCTATGGGGAATATCCGGCACAATTGTCTGAATATGAAAACACTGCATCTCTTTCCTTGGGATGAAAACTTCCCTGGAGCACTTGGTAGAATAAAGGCAACAGTATTAAGTTCTTCGGAGTTGACCAGGTTCATGTATTGAACCAACAATTTGATATCTCGTGACTCTTATACAAAGCAGGCAAGATAAATTTTATAAATTCTGTAACTAAGGACTAAACTCTCTCCCTAGATGCATCCAGACAAGACTCGCTGGATAAATAGAGGCCCTTTGTGCACACCTGAGCATGTGGCTGATATAATGTACTTTTGCATTAATTTATTTATGGATAATAAGCAGTAGTACCTTGTAGAAACTCCTGCATGGTATTTGTGATACATAAAATTGAATAAATGTACTCTTTATTTTATAGACAACTAGCAGAAGAAAAATATCAAGAAAATCTCAAAAGAATGCAAGAACTGAGGTCCCGTAACTTTCAGCAATTGAGTATAGATGTGCTTCATGTGAGTATGAACTCACCCGTAGAGTATTTCAGACATACACTCAAACTACAGTGTCAATTTCTCACACGTCTACAGTATCGTGGACCAAATCCTGCCCCCAGATATGTAGTTTGGGTTGTGCATAGAAATATAGAAAACTCAGTCGAACTTGGTTCTGTATTGAGAAAAATTTCCTTCAGTAACTCAGATACACTTCAATGGATGTCTTTATCAGTCCCATGGCATTTCCTTTTCCTAAACTAATTCTTAAAACCAAATATATGCACTGAAAGTTTGGACTCTACTGCCTGCTTCTGCTTCCCCCACACTTGAAGTCCATAGTTCAAAATAAATTCATTTTCAAGATAGTGTTAAGACTGTAATCTCTAAAATACCATACTTTGGTAGGGCTGCTGCTTCCTTTTATTTATTTAGTTAAGAAGATTACTTTGAATTTTCCATCCAGCCTTTAGTAAGAAGGAAGTCTCAGAGTGTCTCCCCATGCAAGATTTTATTTGGCCTGAAGCTATCTGCAAGAGAAAATAAGTCAGTTTAGCACCAGCTCTGCAGCTCATCACATATGCAGCAAAGATAGTTTGAAAAAGTCAATCAGCGCATCCTGGAAATTATGCCTTTTTGTTTAGCATTTAATAGCTTCTCTCTGGCATGCCAGTATGTTTCTGTTTCCCACTGTCTCTAGTGAAACAGTAATGTTTAATCTGTCTTTAAGAAACAACAATTGCTGGTGATCAGTTTTTTTTAAAAATGATTAAAAAGTCCTTTTAAAAAAAGTGATTGCTTATTACAAGTACCCAGCAGTTGTATAGATCAGAGTATCTGTTACACTGTGGTCATGCTGAGGTTTTTAACTGATTATATTTATTAATGTTGTTTCAAATAAGGAATCTGATGAGCAGACTTCAAAGCATCTGATTCAGTCTCAGCCAGTCACTGCACTGGACTACATATCCATAGGACATAAAGAACAAAGTGAGAATGAGACACCGGGCAGGCTCTGTATGTCTGAGCCTGTGGAGCACGGTAAGAGTTTGAAACTGTATTTAAAGTTAATCCACTTTCTATTTGAAACTTCATATAAACAGGGCAAGGTTTAATTTTTTTTCTCCTTTGGTTAACGTATAGCAGAGAAATTTCAGTAAAAATTGATCAGGGTTGCTAAGAAATTAAAAATCTACAAGAGAAGGAAGGATGGATGCTGAATATGGGACTGCAGTGTAGAAACATGAGGGTTTTATGTTTCTTGAGTCTGGGGGAGCTGGGAGTATCAAAAGGTGGTGAACTCCACCTCCAAGTGAGGGGCTGGGTTAAGAAGCGGACAGCTTTCATCTTCACACCTTCAGGTGACTGGTGTGGAACAGCATTATGCTCAGCAGTCATCTTTCCAGCTGCAAATCAACTGTATATGAGATGGGATTTTACACAAAAATTCTATCACAGTGAGAAAAGCAGATGAAAAACCTTTGAGCCTTGCTCGTCTGTTTTGGCCTAAAATGCTTAGTCACTGTCCTGGTGTCATGAAAATCTATACAACATGTGCCTTGCTTGTGGATAGATGAGCAAAGGGAAAGCTCAGGCTTCCATACACTGAAAATAATAAAGTTTTACGTAGAGTAACGTACCCTCTTTTAGTATAATATTTCTGAAAGCACACAGATGTGTTCTATTTCTTTCTAGAATGGTAGCTCATTTTACTTCTTAATGCTTAGGAAGCAGATACGGTATTTTTCTGTGTGCCTGTTGTACTAGTGAATGGTCAAAAGTCCTGGGGACCGAAGGCTTCCATTTTTTCACAGGAGAGGCATGTTATAGCCGGGACAGGGACAGTGCAAGTTTCCAACCCATATGTGTCAACTGTGATCTGTAAGGAATTGCTTCGAGGACCAAAATAGTTCAGTCTTCATGCTTATTCATTCATTGGCCTCTCTGCTGATACTTCCAACTAGGGGCTAGTTGTAGTGGTGGATTTTGTGATGTGGGTGCCTCTCCACTGAGAACAGGACTGAAACAACCAAACACCAAATCTAACTGAAGAGATGTAATTTTTGAAGTCAGTGGGTTTTGGATCAAGCCCATAAAGTGTAAAAATAAAAAAGGTAGCATGTATATGAAGTGTTCATGTAAATAATATATGAACTAGGGGTATATCTGAAAAGTTCAAAGATTTTAATTAAATTATAAACCACTTCTGTGATGTACTAACTTCACAAAGTCTGACCCGTGTGGTTAATGAGAGTGACATGTTGACTGTGAATTACAGCCTCTTAAAACAGTGTATTTGTTAGATATCTCTATTTATGTAATATTTATATGCAAATGTATACATTAAATGTATTAATACTGAAAACTACTGAGAGTACTTTCCATTCGTTGCTCTTGGTTTAAGTGTTAACTTTTTATTTAGATATATCAAAAAACCTAAAATGGGAACATCAAAATTGCTTTTAAAAAATGGAGAATAGCTTTTAATTTTCAGTGTAGCAGCATTTATGCCTAACATAGTTGGCTTGCTCTTTCATAGTATCAAGAGAGAGACTCTGTGTGGGAGAGAACACAGCTGCTAGAAAGTATGTCCAGGGGAGAGAGACAGTTGCACATAGGAGACCAACAAGGAGCAATGGAAATGAGGCTGTGAGTGGGAGTGTACCAGGGGAGAAGCAGATGCAGAACAGCATGTGAGCGGGGAGGAAATCTATGTCTATCTTTAGAGTTAATTCATTTTAAATAAATCTGATGGGTACTTATGATAAGGAGTGGTTGAGAGCATATGAACACTACCTAACTTTATACTCCCATCATTCAAAAGTTTGGCCAGCTGCTGTTAATTTTCAAGTTACAATTTTCTACTGAAACTATATTTCCACAATAAAATGTATGTTTGTATCAATATACTATAGAGCACAAAAATAAAAAAAAACTTGGAACAAGTTTATACAATGACATTTTGAGGTTCTTATGCTTTAATTGAAAGTTTATGCAGATGACTGTATGAAATACTTGTACTCCACTAGGAGAGATCATCCAATAAGAGTTGGAAGATTGAGTTTAACTAGTACCTCAGTTCTAAGTGGCATGGAGACTTAATCAAATTTTTGAAGTATTAGGTACATCTACTAAAAGCTGAGGGGAAAACCCACGGCACTGAAATTAATTAAAAGGATGAACAAGCACAGGATCATTGGTGATCACCAGTTCAAACATGAAATGAGACTTCAGCTTGCTAGAGAAATACACACCAGTTAATTGCTTTCACCTTTAATACAACTTTCATGAAGGGAGCCAGTCTACCTGTGAGTGTGCCTGTCAGAATGGTTTTCACTTCACTATCACCAGTATGGATGTGAGGCATAGGAATTACCTGCAGTTACAAAGAACTGACCAATTTATTCTTCAAGCAGTTCTCTTTTTCAGAGGATGAATGGAGTCTGGTATGGATAACTAAATGCTCACTGCAGTCTGCAAACTGGTAGTAGGTGGAGCTAGATATAGAGAAAGCGACACTTCTTAAAATTTCTAACACATTAGTTGTTACGTCGACTCTACATTATGCGACTGTTCAAAATCAGGTTACACACACAGTGAATCGTAAAAAGAAATAATTCTCCAGAACTGTGAAGAAATAATCAGCTTCTTACACTGTCTATAGAAGCAGAGGTGCTGCTAACCTTTTGGGGTCCCTGAGGAGGAATATTTTGGAATCCCCCTTACCTTTCATCCACCCCCTAAAAATGTTACCTCCACAGACCAAAAAATTCTCAACGTCACACATTGTAACCCGCTTGTTAAAAAGTCCATGTTAAATAAGATGAACAGCATTTGAGGGTAATGCTAGATCAGGGACCCCAAGCAATTGCTTAGTCTGCTTATACCTAGTGCCACTGCTATATAGAAGGATGCTGATGGCAATTTGAATATTATTTTTAAACAAGAGAAGATTTAAATTAGTTCTCCAACATTTCACTCCTTACTACGCCATCCAGATGAATTATGGAAATTTATTCCTTTCACATAGGGACCAGGGCTGCTGCAGAACCATCTGAGGCTCACGGGACTGCAGCTGATTCAGAGCATGACTCCTGAACCCAACTGTTCAGATGTCTACTGTTAAGCTAGAGCAGTTTGTGACTGCCAGTATGCCTTGACGTTCTGTCATTTTTCCCTATCTACTTCAATGGCTGTGTGCACATATTCTGCACCACCCTCTTGTACTCAATAAAGAATGCAGAACACAGCTAAAGAGAGAAAAATATGGGCTCTACTTACAGAAAGCACTTTGAAAATCTTATACAAATATATTAGTTAACCTTGAGCAGGCGGGAATTCAGTCTTAGCCTGATAGGCAGTAAAAGTGACACATGAGATGAATCACAAATTATGCTGATTTTCTTTTAATGAGCCAAGTTCTTTGCTCCTGTGCAAAGGAGATAAAGGATGAAGTTGTGTCTGTAACAAGCATATCTCCAGAACTCTGATATTTACTCCCCTTTGCGCACTGAGAGGCAAAATTTGGCATTGCCAACATAGGCAAGTTTCTACAAAATGGGAATACAGGCTAGAAAAGAGTCTGGCTTCTGGGAAGCAATGTTAGGCATACTGACCCCAGAACGAGAGAACCTTTACTGTGTATGCTATGCAGAATTTATTTCAACTACCTGCTGGAGTCTGCATCTGTATGCCTCTCCGTTTTCAGTCCATTTGCTGGCAGAGATGGGAAGCATTTGAAAGGTGCCTGCCATAGTGGTGTCAAGGTTCACTGGAAAGTCAAAAGGGAGTGGACAGGTGTCTCTTTCCTGAATCATTAACCTCTAGGCTTAGGAGAGCTCACTCTGATGTAGGCATAAGAATCCCTAGTAGTTCTCAGCACTAGTAAGTTAAGTGGTGTATGGACAGATGTGTTTGTATTCCATTGAGTCCGCAGGTTGTAGGATTCTGCCAGTACAGCCCCAATATGTAGATGCATTTTTGTGCCCATGCTGTAGCAGAAGATTTAGCCATTTTGACCAATTTTCTTTAAAGGCTTGCAGTGTGTAAAACAAAGTGATTATCATGGTAGCTGTTCAGTGAGAATGCCCTGCAGCCAGTGGAAGTTAACAAAACAATCAGAATTTTTTTTAAATTGCCATAAGTGTTTTTTGTCATTAAAATTAATGCATCTTCACTCACCAATCTGGATTAACAGGTTGTTTCCTCTTTCTACCAGGAGGCAGCAGTGTCTCAAAAGAGTGAAATAATTCGCTTTGGGGTATTTTCCTGAAAGAAACGTTATTAATCATTGATAGTTGCACCAATTCAGCCAGCTGTAGCCAGGTCAATGTAGATCAGCTGCATCCTTGCCCACTCAAAAGTGTAGAATTTGCGGAATAAGTGCAAAGGATTTATGATTTATAAAAAAATAATTAATGAGTTATAAAACAATTTGTTATTGAAATTGTTTTCATGTGACTTAGTTTCTTCTGAACTGATTCTTTTAGTATTGATAATGTCTTCCCAGTTCAGTGCCCCAATTAACTTGTATAAATGGAGATTATTGGAGAGAAATATAATATAGTTGAATTTAGTATTCAGTGAGAAATGTTGATGTTCTGAACTTATTTTTCTGAGAAGTAATGAGTCATTCATTGTCTGAATACTTTAAAACAGGCTAGGCAAAGCAGCTGAGAATATTTTGCATTGTCAGATAATCTCTTAGGATTTTTCCATCTCTAATTTCTTTGCTTAAAAGAAAAAGGCATGAAAACTTTAGACAAAATCTTACACTGGGATTGTGTGCATATGCTTTGCTCTTTATTTAATCACTGTTAGTAGTAAAAGTAAAGTAACTGAATATTCATTATTTGCTTCTGTTTAAGTTATATATAATATTGCTGATAGACAGTGTTGCGTTTACTCCTGTTATGTTTTAACTATTGTATTCCAGCTCTATTCTGATCTATTAGAAAAAAGAAAACAAAGGCACTCCACTAAACCATTGCACAACTTGCAATTTCAGGAAAATTAAAACCAGCAATCTTAGTAGTTTTTCTACAGATTTCATGTCCTGGCCAAATTTCAACTCAATATTTGCACTGTAGCTTCCTAAATTCCCCTTGCATGTGTTTATTTTTCCACTTTCCATCCAGAAATACTAGTTTTCCAGCCCATATCCGTTAATTTTTTTTATATTCCCTGTATATTAAGTAACTCATTTTGTAGATTATGGGGACAAATGTGTATTGGGGTAATCCTATATGCATATTCTCTATTGTTGCAAGTACATAACCTGGAGATACACATTTCAAAGACCACCCCATTTTCTCATGATCCTAAGGAAGAACAACCACCTGGGCTGATTTGACTGATGTGGACTTGCTTTTTGTTATTGAAAGCAGTTATCTTCTGAAGTTTTGATTAGCTTTTACTATTCTTTTTTTGTTCTCTCTTTGATATGTTTCATTTAACAAAGCATCCCTGTTTGTATCATGTGAATTATGGCAGTGTAATGTTTTCTGGGTAGATGTCTTGTGATTATATATACTTTCCTTCTAAACTGCAGTATATCAGAATAAAAACAAAACTGGCTGCATAATACAGCTGGTAAGTAGAGGCCAGTTTATGTGGCGGGGGAGGGCAGAAGATGGCACACAACAAGAGTGAAACTCTCCCTATCTATCTAGTTGTTCCCAACAGTGAAATACATCTGCCTCTGGAGTGAACTGAAACATGTGCAGCTGCATCTGGAGTAGAGTGTGAATTTATCTATAGAGGAGGGCACAAGCTGATATAAAATAAGAGTAAAAGTCTCCTTGAAGCACAATCAGCCTTCCTGGTACAGGGGAGTATAACTGGTGCCTTTTTCTGCCACCAGTGTGAATATGGCCCGTATAGGTAGGTAGGTAGATCGAATATATAATGCAGCTTCTGCTCTCATTCTTCTGTTTGAAAGCTACTGAAATATAATGTAAGGTAATATTATTTTATTTCATACTCATCTAGACTAGTATAAAGATAATTTCTTTAGAATAGCAGGTGCCCATGTCCTGCCTAATTAGATTCTGAGTAAGAGCTTGGATGCTGAAGGCCACATTCTGCACTAAATTTACATCTGTGTAATATGATGTAAGTCAGTGTAGTTCTGCTGGTTTACACCAGTGGAGAATCTGGCCCTCAATGTTTTATTGTTAAGTTACTGTGGATAGAAGATGTCTGTTCTCATGTGATGGCTTTGCAAGGCAGTACCTAATAGGTTGTCAAGAGCGGTGTGGTAGTTTTAGATACACAGAAGAACAATGCTTATTCTGCTAAAGGCCTACTTCTCTTCTCACATAGGTTTCACACTGGTAAAATTGCACTGACCTCAGTAAAGTTCATCCTGATTTACATTAGCATAAATAGAAATAGAACTGGGTTTTAATAAAAATGGAAAATGAGGAAGAGTATATTACAAACTGTCAAACTATTACACACTGTCATTATAGTCCTCATGTGAGACACCTGTGGTGCTTCTCTGCTATTACTGCAAAATACCCTCGCATTTAATTTCTGGGCTCGCCAAACTGTATCCGTCTTATCATTTCATCTTTACAACAAAGTGATTCATCTAAGTGACAAAAATGGATAGAGCAATGAAAATTTAAAGCCATGTACTCTTATTTTTGGCTCAAAGTGCCACAACATTCATATCAATTTCACAGCTGAAAGGTCACAGTAAGCAAGAGGGGGACAAATGTTTACTATTTTTAAAAAAGTATTTATGAACCCATGCATGCAAACACAGTTAACCCACCCATGGTATATTTCTAAATAGGAAAGGGAATATGAAGACTCCAAATGGGGTAAACATCTTGTCATAAACAGATAGCTAAGGATTAATGTCTCTTTCACCTGGAAAGGGTTAACAAACGACACCTGACCAGAGGACTAATCAGAAAACAAGATACTTTCAAATCTGAGTGGAGGGAAGCTTGTGTGTGTCTTTTGTGCTCTCTGGGCTCTGAGTGACCACACATACCTACAGGCTCTCTAATCTTTTGTTCCAATTTTGTAAGTACAAAGGTAGAAAGACAGTTTAGTCTTTTTAATTGTTTTTCTGTATTTGCAACTGTGTATCTGGCTGGTGGAGTTTTAATGTGTATTTGGCTAAAAGTATTTTAAATTGTATTCTGCTGGAGAAAAGCTTTTCTCTATTGTCTATAAGCTGAAAAACCCTGTAATATTTACCAGCTAGATTACAGAGATAACTTTTACTTTCTTTCTTTTTATTAAAAGTTTTACTTTTTAAGACCTGTTTGATTTTTTTCCCTAGTTGAGGCTCAAGGGAATTGAGTCTGTACTTCACCAGGGAATTGGTGGGGAGAAGGGAAGGATAAATTTCCTCTGTGTTAGATTCACGGAGCTTGAATCTGTATTGCCTCTGGGTGAAGGGGGAATCCCTTTGTTTAGATTCACGGAGCTTGAATCTGTCTATCTCTCCTAGTGTACCCAGGGCGGGAAGAATCTGGAAGGAAGAAAGGAGGGGCAAGGGAAATGGTTTATTCCCCTTTGTTGTAAGACTCAAGGAATCTGGGTCTTGGGGGTCCCCAGGAAGGTTTTGGGGAGACCAGTGTTTATCAGACACTCAGAGTTCTGATTGGTGGCAGTGTATCAGATCTAAGCTGGTAATTAAACTTAGAGGATTTCATGCTAGTACCTCATGTTTGGACTCTAAGGTTCAGATTGAGGAAAGTATACTATGACACATCTAACCTGGGATTGAAAGGACATATATATAACAGAATCTCAGACTTGCGGTCAAGCTCTTTTCTCTGCTACACCAGAGGAAATCAAGTATAGTTCTTCAGATAATAATTACTCCAGATTTACACTGGTGTAGCAGAACAGAATTTGGCCCACAGAGCACGTACAAGAACGTGCACAGTTCCGGTATACAGTGAAGAATTCCTACACACTGTTGTGCAGGGCTGATTTGTGGATGGGTTGGGATCAGCAAATCTTCTACTGCTCTGAATCCTCTGATTCTCCCTTCTCCTCCACCTCCTTCTACCTCGTCCCCATGAGGCTCTGGGGCCACAGAGCCTAATTTGACCTCAGTTCAGCAAAGCACTTAGGCACTTGCTTAAGTTGAATCGTGTACTTAAAGCCATCTGTATTTAAGTTGTAGTTAAGCACATGCTTAAGGATTTTTCTGAATTTGGGTCTTAGGTTGCAGTGGTGGCTGCAGAGATGCCCAATTCCCACTCTGCAGCCTGGGGGAGAAGAATTTCTTCCTTCATTACCCCTCGTTAGATCTCCAGCACCTAGGTACATTATTTGGACTGAGTGCTGAAGAGGGCTTGTCCATTTGTTTTCACAGATTAATAGATTATAAAACCAGAAGGGACCACTGTGATAATCTAGCCTGATCTCCTGTATAATACAGTCCATAGGACTTCCCTGAATTAATTTGTGTTTGAGCTAAAGCAGATCTTTTAGAATAACATCCAATCTTGATTTTAAAATTGGCAGTGATGGAGAATCCACCAGAACCCTTGGTAAATTGTTCCAATGACTATTTATACTCACTATTAAAAAATGTCCCTTGTTTCCAGTCTGAATTAGTCTAGCTTCAGCTTCCAGCCATTGGATTGTGTTATACCTTTCTCTGCTAGATTCAAGACCCCATTATTGAATTTTTGTTCCCATGTAGGTTCTTACAAATAGGATCAAATTGCTCCATAATATTCTCTTTGTTGAGCTAAATAGTTTGAGCTCACCACTATAAGCTCATATTTCAATGTTTTAATCATGCTTGTGGCTCTTCCCTGAACCCTGTCCAATGTGTTAACACCCCATAAGGCTCTAAGGATGTGGGTCATCAGTTTCAACAGGTGTAGAACCTGGTGCTGTGGGGGACCTTGGGCTCCGACACATCTTTGTCATCCACCAAGGGAGACAAAGTGGCACCTCACTAATCACCAAGGTCAGGTCTGGGGCATCTGTTTGGCTTGCACCTACTATTTAAGCCAGAAAGTGACCCAGGTGGGTTGACTGAACAACTGCATAGGCTCCCTGTGGCTGCCACATCAGGCCCCATTCTTTGCCTGTCTCCTGCAATCTGGATCCAGTCTTGTTCTGGTTCCTGCTCTGCTCCCATTCCATTCCTAGTTACCGCCTTGCTCCTTCTCCATGTCGGATCCTCGCCTCAGCTCTTGTTCCTGACCTTATGCCTAGCTCTTGACCATTGGCTCTGACCCTTGGCTCAACTCCTGACGCTGACTCCAGTTCTGATCTTTGACTTGACTCCTGACCATCAGGCCAGACCACCCATGTCCCAGTTCCTAACAATTGCCAAGACCTGCTTAGACTTCACTCTTCATGGTACCTGAATGGAGGAGGAGGACTTGCTGCTACCCAGCAGTTCCTCCTTGGCCCTAGTCCACCAGAAACAAGTTAACTAACTTCAGACAGGAATCTAGCACTGTGGACCCAAGTGACTCCATTTTCAGCTGAGAATCAGTTGCTCCACAAATGACTTGTTCGTTCCTATGGAGAAGTTGCCACACTCCTATCATAGGCATAATTCCTAATTCTGAACCTTAGAGTCCAAAATGTAGGTGCCTGTATGAAACCTCCAAGCTTAATTACCAGCTTGGATCTGATAGCGCTGCCACCAGCCAAAAATTTCCAGTGTTTGGCTCACTCTGGTCTCCCCAAAACCTTCCCTGGGGGACCCCAAGACTCAGATGCCCTGAGTCTTACCACAAAGGGAAATAACCCCCCTCCCCTTGTCTTCTCTTTACTTCCTCCCCAGGCTTCCCCTCCGTGGGTTATCCTGGAAGATTACTGTACTTAAACTCCTTGAATTACAAAACAGAGAGGGCAATTTACCTTCCCCCCTCCTTCTTTTTCCCCCTCCCAGTCTTTCCCTGAGAGAGACCGTAATCCTGGCACAGGGATTTCTATCCCCTAGAGCCTCACTTAGAAAAGAAAATCCAACAGGTTTTAAACAGAAAAGCTTTATATAAAAAGAAAGAAAAGACATAAAAATGCTCTCTGTATCAAGATAACAATATACAGGGTCAATTGCTTAAAAGAAAAATATGAATAAACAGCCTTATTCAAAAAGAAATACAATTTAAACATCCCAGCAACTACACACATGTAAATACAAAAAAAACAATAAAAGCCTATTGTTTTTCTACCTTTGTACTCACAACTTGGAAACTGAAGATTAGAAGCTTGAAGATAGAAAGATCCCTCTCATAGCCAAGTGACAGACAAAAGACTCAGACAAAGGGACACACCCCAAACATTCCCTCCCTGAGCTTTTAAAAATCTTGTTTCCTGATTGGTCCTCTGGTCAGGTGTTTGGTTCCCTTTGTTAACCTTTACAGGTGAAAGAAACATTAACCTGTAGCTATCTGTTTATGACAACTCCAGGCTCAGGGGGGACCTCCTTCACTCAAGCAGGATCTCTCAGTTCCCCTACCTGAATGCTTTGATGGTGATCACCGGAAGTTTAGGGGATTTTTGAGCCAGCACCTTTTGTTTTCTTTTCTGTCCTCACATGTAACCACATAGACCAGGCAAAGGGGGAGCTGGTGATGAGCCTACTTACAGGGGAAGTGCTGCGCAGGGCTTTGCCCCTTTTGGAGCAGGGCAGTCCACTTTTTGAAAAAATGGGATGCATTCTCTGCTATATTTGATAATCTATATTGAGACTGTATTGCGGATGCAGTGCTGTGGAAGCAAGGAAAGGATTCTCAAATTACAAAGGATGAATATAAACAAATAACCAAGTATATAGGGACAAAATTAGTAAGGCCAAGGCACAAAATGAAATTAAACTAGCTAGAGACATAAAGGGTAACAAGAAAAAATTCTACAAACACATTAGATGCAAGAGGAAGACCAAGGACAGGGAAGCCCGTTACTCAATGTGGAGAGTAAAACAATAATAGAAAATGTGGAAATGGAAGAAGTGATAAATGACTTTTTTCTTCGTTTTCATCAAAAAGTTTAGTAGCAATTGTAGCAACTTAATGAATGCCAGTAAAAATGTGGTAAGATCAGAGGCTAAAATAGGGAAAGAACAAGTTAGAAATTACTTAGACAAGTTAGATGTTTTCAAGTCACCAGGTCCTGATGAAATATATCCTAGAGACTACTCAAGCAGCTGATGGAGGAGATATTTGAGCCATTAGTGATTATCTTCAAAAAGTCCTGGAAGATGGGTGAGATTCCAGATGACTGGAAAAGGGCAAATACAGTGCCAATCTATAAAAAGGGGAATACGGATAACTGAGGGAATTACAGATCAGCCATCTTAACTTTAGTGCCCAGAAAGACAATGGAGCAAATAATTAAGCAATCAGTTTGCAAATACCTAGAAGATAATAGGGTGATAAGTAACAGCATGGATTTGTTAGAACAAATCATGTCAAATCAACCTAATACCTTTCTTTGACAGTGTAACAAACTGTGGATAGGGGGAAGCGGTAGATGTGATATACTTGACTTTAGTAAGGCCTTTGATACTGTATCACATTACCGTCTCATAAACAAACTAGGGAAATGCAGTCTATATGGAGCTACTATAAAGTAGGTACATAACTTGTTGGAAAACCACTCCCAGAGGGTAGTTATCGGTGGTTCCTAGTCAAGCTGGAAGAATATGTCAAGTGGGGTCCCGCAGGGGTCACTTCTGAGTCCGGTTCTGTTCAATATCTTCACAAATTATGTAGATAATGGTGTAGAGAGTACACTTATAAAGTTTGCGGACGATACCAAGCAGGGAGGGGTTGCAAGTGCTTTGGAGGATAGGATTGTAATTCAAAATGATCTGGACAAACTGGAGAAATGGTCTGAAGTAGATAGGATGAAATTCAATAAGGACAAATGTGAAATACTCCGGTTAGGAAGGCCCAATCAGTTGCACACATACAAAACTGCCTAGGAAGGAGTACTGCGAAAGAGATCCGAGGATCATAGTGAATCACAAGTTAAATAAGAGTGAACAGTGTAATACTTGCAAAAAAACAAACATCATTCTGGGATGTATCAGCAGGCGTGTTGTAAGTAAGACACAAGAGGTAATTCTTCTGCTCTACTCTGCGCGTATTAAGCCTCAGCTGGAGTATTGTGCCCAGTTCTGGGTGCAACATTTCAGGAAACGTGGACAAATTGGAGAAAGTCCAGAAAAGATCAACAAAGATGATTAAAAGTTTAAAACTACCTTCGAGCTCAACAGATCTGCTCCTTGGGAGAAATTCATCCCTGCACCAGTGCTGAACCCAGTGTAGGGGCAGCTTGTGTTTCCTCTACAGTGGGGCTGCAGAAGACCGCCTTGGCCCCCGTGCAAGTTAAGTTTTTGCATGAGAAGGGAATATCTGGGATGTAGCAATGTCCAGGCCACAACCCATTCTGCCCTTATGGCTGGGGATCCTCTAGTGAGTGGGACAGAGTAGAATCTGTAATGTAACCTTTACTTAGCTATGGAATCACAAGGATACATCCATACTGTAGTCTTTATGGTTATGAGGATACTATGCTCATCACACAGAGGTGCGCTTAACAATTAGTTATTCTAACGATTATTCTATTACAGTTTATGTCCAGAATCAAAAAGCAAAATGTGATATTTTCTAAAGGCATTTGATGTTTGTGACTATCTCTGACATCACATCTCGGGTAATTACTTTTAGTGTGCAGTCCCCTAATATGCATGCATGCATGCATGCAGCCATAACTCAGATGGTGTATGCTCATAATCGGGGCCCTTTAACAACGTGGCCTAAACTGTTTAAGTCTTTGCTCCTCTCTTTCAGTTAGGTACAACATATTTAGAAATTATCCAACAAGGCTTACAAAAAACTTGGGTGAAAAATTTAACCATTAACTCTACCTTTTCTTTGTATGTGTGAGAATTTCTTATTTAGATTCAGTTGAAACTTTATCCACTTGAAATTCAAAGCAATACATCCAAACCTTACAATTAGCAATGGAAATATAGAAATAATGTATGCAATTATTGTAATGTATTTTGCTATTTTGGAATTATAATGACATCAGGGGGATTGCCAGGTGTAATATGTTGCAACGTATTTATTAAGTTAATGAATTTAAAATATTATAATCAGTGAAGTATACAAAAATAAAAAGGGAATAGATTGTAAAACAGAGAGACTGGGTGAATGGAGCGGACTGATGGACAAAGGTGAGAGAGATGAAAACTTTATAACAATTGAAAAGTGATTAGCACAAAAGAAAGCAGCTAATGCCAAGATCCTCAGTAGATCTTCTGAGAGTTTATGGGGAGAAGCAAGGATAGATTCTGCATTTCAAGTGTTTTTTTACGTTAGATGTAGGGAAATACTGAGTAGGAGTAGAGAGGGTATATTACCTCTTTATTTGAAACTGATGTGACTGTTACTGCAATATCGTGTCCCGTTCTGGTACTCTCAATTCAAGAAAAATGTGTTAGGAACTGAGATGTAGACAGTCTGGCCCAATGATCAGAGCAAGAGTCAAAATCTGAAGTTGAACCAAGGATCAGAGCTAGAATCAGAGCTGATGGTCAGGAGTGATGATAAGGACAAGAGTGAGAGATAAGGCAAAGAACAGATACAGAACAGGAGCAAGGCAGGAACGAGGAGCAGGACAGAAGCAGAGCAGAAACCAGGAATAGTTGGATGCAGAATGCAGGAGACAGACAATGGGCAAATGTCCAATGCAACAGAGTCTTCACAATTGCTTGGGCAATCCACCTGGGTTATTTCCTGACTTAAGCAGTGAGTGTGAGCCAGTCAGTTTCCCTAAGCCTTGGGCATCCTGATAGGGCTTTCTGTGGAACCTGATCTTCCAAGATTAATGAGGTGCTGCTTTGTCTCCCTTTGTCATGACAAGAAAGTGTTGGAGACCTATGTCACCTGCAGCCCTGGGTGCTAGACCTGTCAAAACTGAGGACTTGCACTCTTAAATCATTACACCCCCACCCTCTTCAGACCCATTCCCTTCTGGGATAGCACTGGGACTGTATTGTTGGGATGATCCTGGTGAAACTTTTCCGTTCTGCTGGTGCTCCAAACGTGGGGTTGGAGACTGGGACTTGGCAGGTTGCAGGCAGACCTTTTGACAATATTTGGAAGAAAAATCTTCTCCTGCCAGAAAATAACAGGGTCAGACAGTCACTTTTCAGAGTGGAGCCACACCTTAAAATAACTGTGTCCAAATGCTAATCTTGGGGTGGACAAATGGGGCACAACATTTTGATTAGCTAATTCTGTGTAATAATTAAACTATTACTAAGAGGAAGAAAATAATGAAATCAATAGAGCCAAATTCATCCTCTATGGGTTTTAGTAGCATTACATAGGATCAGTTTGGTCCGTTGAGAATATTTTATGAACAGAAACTTGGAATATAAACACAAGAACGGCCATACTGGGTCAGACCAAAGGTCCATCTAGCCCAGTATCCTGTCTTCCAACAGTGGTTAATGCCAGGTGCTTCAGAGGGAGTAAACAGAACAGGTAATCATCAAGTGATCCATCCCCTGTCGCCCATTCCCAACTTCTGAAAAACTTCACTAGATATAAGAAGAATGTAACTATTAACAAGCCAATATAATAACATAATGATAATATTGTAACTGTTATAAAAACCATGCAGCTTTACTTAAAATATGTGGCTGTGTTTACTGTCTACAGTTTGTGTTAAGTACTGCATTTATGCATAAAAGCCTATCTTTTCTCTGCATAGCTGGATGTGGATAATTGTATTTAGAGCATCTTATTCATGTAAGTCAATCATTAAAATATCAAAGCTGCACAGACTGAAGGAACAGCAGTTTTTCATCATTCCAGTGACCCAAATGAAATGCAGATTGTTTGATAAATGCTTTGGTGTAACTTCTCTTCTTCTCTCCAAATATTCTCCTGAGAAATGCATCTTCAACACTAATGCAACAAACGTATTAAGAGTGGGATAAGTGTAAGCTTTTGTCTTCATTAATATAAACACTTCAAACATTTTGAATGCAGGGGGACAGCAAAATATATTCCTACACAGTTGCCATTATTTTCTGATATGTCTTTTGTATTGCTTTTGTTTAACATCTTGGTATTAATAAAAAGAGCCTATATCTATCTTTATATAACCTTGATCAGCCACTTACCCAGTCAGAACATGGGCAGGTATTTTTTAAACCAACCCTGGGAATCATTTAATTTTTTCATTGGATGAATGATCAGGTATATTCATATATGATTCCGAACACATACAGTTAGTAAACACTAACTGAACACAAAATGAAATTAATAAGCAGTTAAAGAGCAGACACATGCTCAGATTAATTTATAATGTTTTTCACAAATGTACAAATTTTGTAGCAAATATTTACAAAATTTTACAGTGTTTACATAGCTTCATCAGGACTGGCTGCCAATTTTATAATAGTGTGACTATAACAGCATTTATGGAGGGGCAGAAATACAATCTATTCTGTAATTCTGTGCATAGGGCCTAACTCTTCTCTTTCTTAAGCAAGTTCAAAAGTGGTGTAACTTTCTTGTCTTCAGTTGAGGTACTCCAGTGTGAATTAGAGGAAAATCAGGCCCACCCGGCCATGCCAATTAGGTCTGATAAAGTATTACAGATTGTCAGGACAACAAACGTATGTTATATCCCATTGGCCTACTCTCCAGTGGTCTAAAGAACCCATTTCTAGGTCGGATGGTGTCTCTGTCCCAGTGGAATGAGTATAATTCTTATAATCAGGAGGATGTCTGTGGAGTGTGGGTGTGGCCCTTTATCTGGTAGGTAGGCAATGGAAAATTGCACAGATCTTGGGGCATTACTGAGGGCCAGGGTATTTGCATGGTGGTCTAGTGCCCCATACTTTCTGAGCCTACTTGTTCCTCACAGAAGCACGTATTATTAACTACTTACACAGCAGTAAAACTTTTCATTGCATTTTACAGAGATGAGCTGAAACCCACCCAACCAACTAAAAAAAAAAAAAAGTCAGCCATTGTCTTATAAACAGAGCATAGGTGATTAGGAAGCTACTGATAGACACTAAATACGGAACTCCCGGATGCAGGATTTACACATTCAGTTTGCATATTAAAACTGTACTTCACAGTAGCTGTGCCAAATTTGGTGGTTACGTAAACAGTCAGACTCAGTAACTAAATAAGTTAAAGCTGCTCAGAAAACAAGTGTAAGTGGCAACTTCCACCTACTTGGGTATCATTGCTAGTGAACAATAGGTATAGTATAAATACCCTGTGGGATTTGAGGAGGTAATAGCAAGAAAAGCGACAATTTTAGCTTAGTTTATTTTTCTATGCCCCTAATTGCGTCTCCTAGGTCTGTAATTTTTACACTCTGTTTTTCATCTCTGAAGTTGACCTGGCTAATTTAAAGTTAAAAGATGGGAAACAAAGGGCAGGAATAAATTATCAGTTTTCAGAATGGAGAGAGGTAAATAGTGGTGTCCCTCAGGGGTCTGTACTGGGACTAGTGCTGTTCAACATATTCATAAATGATCTGGAAAAAGGTATAAACAGTGAGGTGGAAAAATTTGCAGACAATACAAAACTACTCAAGACAGTTAAGTCCAAAGCAGACTGGGAAGTGTTACAAAGGGATCTCAGAAAACTGGGTGACTGGGCAACAAAATGGCAGATGAATTTCAGTGTGGATAAATGCAAAGTAATGCACATTAGAAAACATAATGCCAACTATACATACAAAATGATGGGGTCTAAATTAGCTATTACCACTAAAGAAAGAAATGTTGGAGTCATGGATAGTTCTTTGAAAACATCTGCTTAATGTGCAGCAGGAGACAAAAAAGCGAACACACTGTTCGGAACCATTAGTAAAGGGATAGATAATAGGAGAATATCATAATGGTACTATATAACACATGGTATGCCCACGCCTTGACTACTGCATGCAGTTCTGGTTGCCCCATTTTAAAAAAAAAAAATATTAGAATTGGAAAAAGTTCAGTGAAAGGCAACAAAAATAATTGGGGTACGGAACAGCTTCTATACGAGGAGAAGATTAAAAGCCTGGGATTCTTCAGCTTGGAAGAGAGACGACTAGGGGGGATATGATAGAGGTCTATAAAATCATGACTGGTGTGGAGAAAGTGAATAAGGAAGTGTTACTTACTCCTTATTATAACGCAAAAATTAGGGATCACCGAATGAAATTAATAGGCAGCAGATTGAAAACAAACAAAAGGAAGTACCAGTATTACCTCATATAATGCACAATCCACTGTGGAGCTCATTGCCAGAGGATGTTATAAAGCCAAAAATATAACTGGGTTCAAAAAAGAATTAGATACGTTCATGGAGGATAGGTTCATCAATGGCCAAGAGCCAAGATGATCAAGGATGAAATTCTGTGCTCTGGGAGTAGATGACAGGGGCTGGACTACTGAAATTGTGCTGTTCTGTTCATTCCTTCTGAAGCACCTGGCATTGGCCACTGTCGGAAGACAGGAAACTGGGCTAGATGGACTATTGATCTGACCCAATATGGCTGTTCTGTTATTAAGTGTGAATCTCTTCTGTTAATCCCTGAGATATTCTTCAATCACTTATTTTCTGAACAGCATACATCCTACATGTAATTTTCATCCCTGTTTACATCTAAACTAAATTTACATTACATGTTAATATTTACATCCAGACTTTCATGGGTGATATAGCTGCTTACACCATGTGTGTATCTGACCCATTCTGTCTGACTGCTATAGTTCCAATAGACCCAGTCTTGAAAATATCCCTAATTTACTGCTTGAAAATGGCACATTTGAATGGAATCTGGGGAGGAGGTAACTGCTTTCCCAAAATAGCAGCTAGTTATTTGATACACAAAGACTTCCTCCTTCACACTCACTGTTATCAAACTGAGACTGATAGTAGCAGGTAGTCTCTGCTATTTACAATAGGCATAAAAAGGTATTTTTAAAAAGTTTTCTCGAACTGATCAAAAAGCTGAAGATAACTCCAGGACTCAGCATAGCTTTTAATATAGTTTTGTGGTCAGTTTTCCTTTAATGAGATGTACAGCTCTTGCTGTGCTACTGCTGTGTTTCTGCTGGACACTATGCATGTTATAGGGCAACCTTTGAAATAATTGGATCTCCTCATGCATAAAGGAAATGGTTTCCAAAGACTGTTACTGAGTCTCCTGTGTTATCTTCATCCTTGTACTGTTATTTCTCCCCCTGCCACCATCCTCACAAGCATTTCTGAATATTTAGAACTCATATGGGAGATTATGAGGCTATCGGACCTTCGAGCTGATCTTGAACGGCAGCCACACACTCATCCATACCACTGCTGCCTCACTGTTTCTTGCTTTTCAATGCCCACTATGAATACAGCCAGTCAGAAAACTATTTAGTTCCCACAAAAAATGGTGATAAAAACGATCATTTCCATTTTCGTTGCAATTTTTCTGCAAAAGTTTTTGGGTTTTATCAGAAAATCAATTTTTGTTTGTCTTTTTTTGCCATAAACAAACAAACAAAAATTAGCTTCCCCTGAAATTTTCTGTTTTTTGTTGAAAAAAGTCACGTTGAACATGGACATTTCTCACAGAGATTTTCCATATTGATAAAAAAGCTACTTTTCACTACAAAAAATATTTTGAACAAAATATGTCTAACAACTGTAACTGTGAGTCATAAGAAAACTCCAAAAAGCTCTGACTCATTTTTGAGCAAAATGTTATGTGAACTCAGTTATTTCCGCTAGGTTCTCATCAGCAGAGACTCACCCCAAACCGTGTGGGACTAAATTCCATTCCGATTTACACATCATGCAACTCCATTAACATAAGAGGCATTGCACAGGAGGTAAATCAGCACTAAACACTGTAGATAAAAGAAAGCTCTTTCCTGCTGTTAATCCTTTACCCCAAAGTACAAAATACCTATTCCTTTGTAGTTGTTGTTTACTTTTGTTGTATTCCTGGGTCTTGGGTTACTATAGAATTCTGTCTGTGATTTGCTATTGTTTTTGTTCTCAGAGTCATAGAAATGAGGGATAGAAAAGACCCATCAAGAAAGAGGAAAAAATTCATAGGCAGGAGTCGTAGACCAAGCTGGATGAGCAAGCATCTCAGAGAGGTGATTAAGAAAAAGCAGAAAGCCTACAAGGAGTGGGATCAGCAAGGAAAGCTACCTTATTGAGGTCAGAACATGTAGGGATAAAGTGAGAAAGGCCAAAAGCCATGTGGACTTGGACCTTGCAAAGGGAATTAAAACCAATAGTAAAAGGTTCTATAGCCATATAAATAAGAAAACAAAGAAAGAAGAAGTGAGACCGCTAAACACTGAGGATGGAGTGGAGGTTAAGGATGATCTAGGCATGGCCCAATATCTAATCTAATCTTAGATCCTCAGTCTTTAATGAGGCTAATGAGGAGCTTAGGGATAATGGTAGGATGACAAAAGGGAATGAGGATATGGAGGTAGATATTACCACATCTGGTAGAAGCTACACTTGAACAGTTATGGGACGAAATCGGGGGCCCAGATAGATCTTCATCCACGAATATTAAAGGAACTGGCGACAGTGAAATTGCGAAGCCCATTCGCAAGAATGTTTAATGAATCAGTCAACTCAGAGGTTGTCCCGGTACCGATGGCGAAATGTGCTAACATAGTTCCTATGTTTTAGAAGCGGCGGAAAAACAGTGATGCCGAGTACTATAAGCCTGTTAGTTTGACATTGTGTATGCAAGGTCTTGGAAAAAACTTTGAAGGAGAAAGTAGTTAAGCGACGCTGAGGTCAATGCGTAATGGGACAGAATGTAACATGGTTTACAAAAGATATATGCATCATGGCCAAGTAGCAACCTGATCTTCTCTGAGACAGTACAGTATTTTTAGACCAACATCAGTGGATCTAATTTACTCGATTTCAGTAAGGCAATTGAATGGGTTCCACAGTGGTGAATTTGCGTTTAAATTGGAAAGATCGGGATGGAATATGAAATGTGAAGTGGATAAGGAACTGCGTTTAAAGGGGAGACACAACGGGTCATACTGAAGAGTGACCTGTCAGGCTGGAGGGAGGTTACTGAGTGGTTCCTCTAGGATCGGTTTTTGGTGACATATCTTCTGTTACTCTTTTTATTACTGACCTTTGGCAAGAAAAGAGTGGGAATGGTGCTAATGAATTTTGCACGCATGACTACAAGCTAGGAGGTATTTGCGCTTAACCACAGAGAGGCCCGGGAATACTCCTACAGGAAGATTCCTGGATATCCTTGTAAACGGCAGTAATAGTCAATGAGGGATGAATTAAATAGTCGAAAGTGCAAGGTCATGCCATTTAGAGATTACTAACAGAATTTTTAGTTGATAAATTGGGGATCCATCAGTTGGAGAAACAGAGGAGAAGAAGGACCTCGGAGTATCTGGTGATCACGCAGGATGGATCTATGAGCCGCCATGCTGATATTGGCTGTTCAAAAGGCTGATGTGGTTTGGATGCCATAGGCGAGGTTTTCCAGTAGAGACTTAAGATAAGGAGGTGAGAACCCCATCTGGCATATGTGTGGAGTTCTGGTCTCCATGTTTGAGAAGGATCAATTAAAACTGGAATATGGTTCAAGAAGGGCTACATAGGATGATCCGAGGAATGGGAAAACCTTGTTTTTAAATGAAAGGAGACTCAAGAGCTTGTCTTGTTATCCTAAAACAAGAAGGCTTGAGGGATATATTGCTCTTACATAGGATAGTCAGAGGGAATAAATATCAGGAGGCGAGGATTAATTTTAAGCTTGAGTACCATGTGGACACCAGAACAATGGATATAACTGGACACTAGGAACTTTAGCTTGAAAGTTACTATGAAGGTTTTCTAACCATTACAGGAGTGAAAGTTCTGGAACAGCCTTCCCAAGGGTAGCAATGGGGACACAAAGTATCTGGCTTCAAGAGTAAGCTGATAGTTATGGAGGCGATGTAGATGGAATAGGACTCATTTTTGGCAATGGAATTGGATTCTTTGATTATTATCAGGTATTACTGATTCACCATATTTTGGGGTTGGGGAAGAATTTTTCCTCTCAGGGCAGATTGGCAGAGGCCCTGGAGGGTTTTTTGCCTTCCTCTGCAGGCGTGGGGCAACGGGGCACTTGCTGGAGAATTTCTCTGTACCATGGAGGTCTTTAAACCACGATTTGAGGACTTCAATAACTCAGACATTAGGTTAGGCGATTTGTTGCATGGCAGTGAGTCGTCCCGAGATTCATGTGGCCAGAAATAGGGGCAGCCGCCTAGGGGGGCACCACTAGGTCTAAGGGGCCCGGCTCTGCGAGAGCCTGAACAGAAACACGGGAAGCAGTGGAGCAATGTAAGAGCAGGGCTGCTTGGGTCTAGAGAGAGCCGGAAATGCAGCACAGTCTGAGGGGAGGAGGGGATTGGCTGCTGGGTCTCTGCGGAAGGGGTGGGGGAAGGAAATCACCTGTGAGTGTGACTCTTTCCCCTGGTGTCGAGTTGAGGCGGCTCTGGCACTTGGCAGTATCCTTTTGTTTGTCCATAACCATCCATTCTTCCCCCTCTGCCCCACAGAGCACCCCCTTTCTCCTCCTCCCCCCCATGGAGCACCTCCTCTTTTCCCCCTCCCCTCCAGACCAGGAGGCTGGGTTGGGTGATGTGTAGGGGGCAAGGGAGAGGCTGGCTTGCCTGCTGAGGAATGACAGTGAAAGTAACTCACTTCCGGCAGGCAGCCAGGATTGGAATGGTCGCACTGGGCTGGCTGGATAGCCAGCTAGCATGTGCGAAAAATCAGGACAGGGGGTTGGGGCAGGGTGAGCAGATGTCCCACTTTTATAGGGCCAGTCCCAATTTTTAGGGGTCTTTTTCTATATAGGCCTCCTATTCCCCCCACCAACCCTGTCCTGATTTTTCACACTTACTGTGCCATGGTCACCCTAGATAGGGGTAAATTGGTCGCCTATATAAGACCAAGCTCCAACATATCAGGACTGGCCTAAAATCAGGCCATCTGGATCTGGTCACCTAGCTGGGAGCGCATCTCTCCCTGCTGGAGTGATCCATTCTCATCCATTTGGGGAGCTGCACAGGGCAGGATGAGCTGCTGTGGCTTCCCATGGGGTGCCCCGTCCCTGAGATCAGATGCTGTGCTAACTTCCCCATAGGGTCCATTGGGCTGCGGTGGGTGCCCATTGGCGTGTGATCGGACCTGAGGGTTTGCTGCTGCTGTTGCCACTCTGCACCCAAGAGGTGGATTTTGGGTCCTGCACGTTTTCCACCTATTCTCCTCCTCTACTGCAGCTGTTGGACCAGCAGGCTGGAGGGGGTGAGCCAAGCATGAAAGCAGTACTGTGTTTTGCATTTAAAGTGTTCATTTAACAAACTTTGTTTGCCAAAAATGCTTGCTAACAATCCTGAAATTCAATTTCAATTATTTTTTTGAAAAAAAATCAATATCTTAGCCAAAACACAGAAAAATTAAGTTGTTGACAATTATTTGTTGACAAGTTTGGTCTTCGGGGAAGGGAGTGGGCCAGTTTTCATCAGAGAAACAAAAATGTTGGACTGACTTATCTATAGCCCTGTTACTGCTAAATAGAGCCCTCCAACAACTGTAGTTATGCTCATCTCCTTACTAATGTATAGAGCTGGGGTCGGCAAGTGCCTACGGCACCACGTGCCAAAGGTGGTTAATTGCAAGCTGATTTTTGATGGCAGCAGCGGCCGAGCTGAGCGGCTGCAGCCTATGCCACTGCTCTGGTTCGGTTCTGGCGTGCCTGGGGTCCTGGCCTGCGCCCACTCAGTCACCCATTGCTGGCCCCCTGGGTACCCCAAGGACCCCAGGCTGGCAGCGGCACTGAGCCAGGCCGGAGAGCTAAGACACCCGGCTGAGCCACTGGGTAACCCCTGTCGGCCTGGGTTCCATTCACTCAGCTGACTAAGCGGGCCTGAGCAGGACTAAATTCAAGACGAATAGGAAAACAGAGCAACTAATTAGACAAACGTGCAAGAGCCTAGAGCAGTGGTCCCAACCTTTTTTCGGTGGCCCCCGCCAAAATGGACTGGGCGTGCGCCGATGAAGGAAACGGCAGTGTCAGCAGCAACGGATGAAGCATCTCACCGAAATGATGCAATCGAAATTTCGGCTGGCATTTCAGCAGATGCTTTCCTCCTGCCAGTAACAGTGGGTGCACTGAGAGGCCCTGCTGGGGCCCATGGGCACCAATCTGGGCACCGCGTTGGGGACCCCTGACCTAGAAAGGCTCCTGAAGCACGGGTGATCATTTTGATTTAAATGGACTTGAACTGTACGAAAATTGATTACAGTTGTTGCCACATGCAAAATCGATGATGGACATTGTACAGTTTATTCATACCAGCAAACTTGTTGACATATATCCTAATGTGTACATTGCTAACCGTATTCTTACTGACAATTCCTGTACACGTAGCATCAAGGAGAACGGAGTTTCTCAAAACTAAAGCTCGTTAAAAACTATCTCCGCTCTACAGTGAGTCAGGAACACTTGACTGGTCTTGCTATTCTTGCAATCAAATAGGACATCACTTTGTCTTTGTCATATGATGACATTATTACTGATTTTGCAGCCAAAAAAGCCAGAAAGATTGCTTTTAATTAAAAACTAATCCTTGTTTCAATACCTCTTCATAGAAATTTCAAATAAAATGTTGATAAATTGAAAAAAAATATTTGCATCATTTTGTCAAATCAGAATTTTTTCTATAGTGCTGCTTCTTTAGTGCTAGTCCATCAGCTGTACAGTGTGCTTAATTAAGTTAAACTGGTTTTAATAACATGCATGTGGCAAGTTTTACAATACTGTAAGCTTATGTTTGTGTTACTAAGAGCAAGACAGGCACAGGGGCACCAGTTTAATAATCTCGCCTAGGGCACCATAAATCCTAAGGACAGCCCTGGTTACAGGAGTGGGTGGGTGAGATTCTGTGGCCTGCATTGTGCAGTAGGTCAGGCTAGATGTTCATAATAGTCCCTTCTGACCTTAAGTCTATGAGAATCTAGTTCATTTCCTTGCCAATACACCTTTCTTTGTCCCTACTGTATATTTTCTAGTGTTTTTTACAGTCTAGCATTGAAAGTTCCAAGCAATGGGGCTTCCACCTCTTCCCTGTGGGATGCTATTCCACAGCCTCATAAGGTATATCTCTCACTTGAAGTCAATAGGAACTTCATGTACGCAGCACCTCTCAGTGGCCCTTAGTGGTATGTTTACACTGCAAAAAAAAAACAACCCCTCCCCAAGCCCTGTGACACTCAAAGTTGGCATCTTCAGGCTCACGGGGCTCACACTACAGTGCTAAAAATAGCAGTGTAGATGTACCTGCTCAAGCTCTGAGATCCACCCACCTCACTGGGTTTTAGAGCCCAAACAGGAATGTCCGTGCTGCTATTTCTAGTGCTGTAGCACAAGACATGAGCTCTGAGTCTCACTGCCACAGATATTTTGCAGTGTAGAAGTAAGAGTAAATAAAAAATACATATATTGCAGGTCCTGAGGAAAAATATGCATTCATGTGCTCAAACAGATAATTGAGTGCATAAAATATATATGGATCATTGTGGATACTTGGGTTATGGAGCAACACATAAACCCTGATTTTATAAAGCTTCCTGGAGATAGCCATCATTTCTAATTCTAAATGTTGGATTAAAATAGCTGGGATTTATCCTCATACCATGCACAAGCATTTACTCCATTGGGGGATTGGGCAGAACATAGAAATGATAACCCCAGAATGAAACTGTAATACATCTGATAGTAGGGTGACCGGATGTCCCATTTTTATATGGACAGTTCCGTTTTTTGGGACTTTTTCTTATATAGGCACCTATTGTCCCTATCCCCGTCCTGTTTTTTCACAGTTGCTATCTGGTCACCCTATCTGATATTGCATGTGCATATAAGTTTAACTTTCAATGGGGGGAAAATTTCAAACCCCATTTTTACAGGTGGTTTTACTCTCTCAACATGATCCTCTGAAATGTGCCTTCATGTGCTGAACATCTTATATATTTTTCATGCTTGTGATGACAGAATAACATACCATATTTTGGGTCATTCTCTACACTGTTTTATTTCCTCATTTACAAATAATTAAGATATTGGTTTTCTTTTCTTAGGCCAAGGATCAGGAGGAGTACATCCTGCCACAAATTTAAATTGCATGAGAAGCTCTCAGCTACAGAGCTGAAAGGGATATAAAAAAGGATATAAAATACTGACAGGAAAACCTCATGGTCTAGGCTCACTGGCTATAATTTCAAGGTTAATGATGCTAGAAAATGCCTTGTCAGCGCTCAGAGTGATCCCCATGCCAGCACCATACTTTCTACTAGAGGCATAATACTCTGCTTTTATATCAGCCCTGACGTTTCCTCAGCCTGTCCTTACACTGGATGAATTGCTGCACCTTTACAATTTTCCTTGTTACATTAATTAATGCCTTAAAAGCCAGTGATAGGTGACACCCTCCTCTGAGTTGTCGCATGTTCCAAGTTGGACAATTAAGTTGGGATTTCATGCTGTGCTGTGCAGAAAAAATGGAAGGCAAAAGTAGCTTTTTGCCTCATTCTGAGCTGCTCTAAGGGCCAAAGGTGCCCAGTGAATTGCTGTCATATATGGCAGCCTCCTGTAGCATGGAGCAGTCTAGAATCACCACAGTGATATGCACTATAGAGACACTCCTCTTGTCCCTGGATCTACTGCCAATATGCCCGCTGCAGCAGGGCTTGCAATGGAGGGGCAGCATAGGGCTATCTACAGTGACCCTATGTAGGACCTGCACCAGGGAAATGCTTCTTTGGTTCCTTGGGGGCTGTTTATGGCCCCTATGCAGCAACAGAGATGTGGTGGCATATAGAGACTGCAGTGGAGTGAGAATCTCACCTCCAGTGCTGCAAGCTTCATTTCCAATTTAAGATCAGAACATGACATTTGAGGAAGATTCCAGCTTGTTCCTGTGTTTCAGAGGCATTATAAGGCAATGAGGGATATACAATGCGATACTTTTTAAGGGCCATGTTCTCAAAGGTGCCTCACCCTATCCTTTGTTAGTGTGCATTATCACTTGTGCAGTCATACAGAATTTACATGTCCCAGGACCCATTTATGGATGAAAAGAAAACACAAATGTGTTTACGCACATAAGTTCAACCATGTGAGTGCACAAATGATAGTATACAAAACATGTGCTCCCACTAATGTACAAAACTTGTATGCACAAAGTAGCATGCACATAAATGGAGGCCATGTTTTGAGAATTGTATCCTAAATGTTGTTCAGTTTCCCCAAGAAGCTTGTTTTCATCCATAGACATGAAAAAAGTGCCATGTTTTTTGTAATGAATGGGTAAATTTATGTAATATTTTCAAATTATCTGGGGTGATGGGAGGGTTGTTTTCCTTTGATCATGGTGAGGTTTTTCATAATCTATAGCAGCTTGTGGATAAAGATCTCAGTGTACTGTGTAAAGATTAGTAAACTGAGGCACAGAGAGATTAAGGCCCATCTCGTCAATGGTATTTAGGTGCCTAACTCCCATTGTTTTCAATAAACGTTAGGTCCCAAAATACCCTTGAGAAGCTAAGCCTAAGTGATTAGCCTAAGATGATCACAGTGAGAAAATATCTTGGAGGAGAACAACTCCCAGCAGGTCTTGTGACATCCTGTCCCAGGCTCTAACTACTTGTATTATGTTAATAGAGGCTCCTTAAAAAATCCTGCTGACAACAAGATTAAATTCTTTTTTGCTGTTCATTACAGATGTGTATCTACTAGTTACAGTTTATGGTAGGGCACAGTCACCATAGATTTTTTTTAAAATATATAAACAAACTCACCCATTGTCTCCTAAATGCATTGGAGTTTCTGAATGCAATATTAATACATTTGTTATAAGCCTGACTTCAGGGTAAGAGAAAATTAAATCTATTAATCAAGGAGTGTTTTTACCTCACTGAAGGAAGCTGCAGTTGTCACAGGGGTATCCTACCATCTAGAGAAGGCTTTTAGCAATTTGGCAAACAAAATCATACAAGTTTTACATTTCTCTGTTTTCTGCAAACTTAATGTTTTTTGCAAAATGAATTGACATTTATAGTTAGGGCCCTACCAAATTCACAGCTATGAAAAACACGTCACGGACTGTGAAATCTGGTCTTTTATGTGGCAGCAACTCTGCCTTCAGAACTGGGCTCCTGGCCAGCAGCTGCCACTCACCATTGCCCAGCTCTGAGGCAGAAGCAAGGGTAGCAATACCACAACCCTCCTACAATAACCTTGTGTGACTCCCCTCAACTCGTTTTTGAGTCAGGACTCCTAGAATTACAACACTGTGAAGTTTCAGATTTAAATAGCTGAAATCATGAAATTTACTATTTTTAAAATCCTATGACCGTGAAATTGACCAAAATGGACCGTGAATTTATAGTTTAATTTGATAAAATTACAGCATTCATTGCACAACCCTAAATGTTTTTGAGTTGATTTTTTTTTCTTTTTTTACACTTGGGTCCACCTTTAGCACTTCAGTGGTAATAAACAGAGATGTAAGGTATTATTGTTAATTATTCAGAACCACTTTCTCTTGGGCTCAAACATTTACAAACATTACGTCTCTCAGTGTCTCCATGAGGCACTGTGGTTGCTGTTAAAACTCAATTTATCACAGCATCTGAGATCCCATAGTTATTGTAAATGTAGGAAAATACTGTAGCATCTCAGATAGCCTGGGTGGTACTTGGTAAATGTTGATTTTTTTTTTTAGGTCTCGATTAATCAAGCTATCCTTATTCAGCAAAGCATTTAAATGTGTTTAACTTGAAGCAGGTGCTTTGCTGAAGTAAGGCCTTCATGAGAACAACATAGATAGATTGTAGTAGGTCCATTTTCCAGATGAGGAAGTTAAGACACAGGGATGTGAAGTGACTTGTCCTAGGGAAGCATGAGCCAGTGGCAGATCTAGAATTAGAACACTAGTATGCCTGCCTTCTAGCCAGTGTCAAACAACAATTTAATGCTAGAGCTGAGAAATATAATCCAGGAAGGCTAATTTGTAGTCCTTTCCTCTAATATTAGGCTGCCTCCACTGAATTATTATCAAAGTATTTCACAGCTGCTCCTGAGTCTACTACAGGTGGAAGAGGTGATTCTGATGTTAGTAGATGATTCTGAGAGGTGGATGAGGCTTTTTTTAAACAACTAACAAAATCATTCAAAGCCCGAGATTTGGTGGTGATGGGGGACTTCAACTATCCAGATATATGTTGGGAAAATAACACCGCGGGGCACAGACTATCCAATAAGTTCCTGGACTGCATTGCAGACAACTTTTTATTTCAGAAGGTTGAAAAAAGCTACTGGGGCGAGAGCTGTTCTAGCCTTGATTTGAAAAAGAGAGAACTTGTTGAGAATTTGAAAGTAGAAGGAAGCTCGGGTGAAAGTGATCATGAAATCATAGAGTTGCATTCTAAGGAAGGGTAAGAGGGAGTACAGCAAAATAGGACCATGATTCAGGAAGGCGGATTTTGTAAGCTCAGAGCGCTGACAGGTAGGTCCCCATGGGAATCAAAACTGAGGGAACAAAACAACTGAGGAGGAGTTGCAGTTTTTCAAAGGGACAACATTAGGGCCCAAAAGCAAGCTATTCCGATGGGTAGGAAAGAAGAAAATGGGCAAAAACCACTTGGCTTAACACGAGATCTTGCATGACCTACAAAAAAAAGGAGTCATATAAAAATGAAACTAGGTCAGCATTACAACAGGAATACTAAGGCAAATACACAGGATATGCAGGGGCAGATTAGAAAGGCAAAGCACAAAATGAGCTCAATACTAGCTATGGGAATAAGGGAAACTTTTTATCATCTATTAGAAGCCAGAGGAACTAGACAAGGCGGTAGGCGCACTGCTCACTGAGAAGGGAGAAACAATAACAGGAAACTGGAAATGGCAGAGATGCTTAATGACTTCTTTGTTCGGTCTTACACCGAGAAGTTCTGAGGAATGTCTAACATGTGACCACCAAGCTAAATATGATCACATATGATTGCTGTTGCATAAAATGCAAACTATTCTGGATGCAAAAGTGTGTTGTGCAATCTTCTTTCCGCTCTTCCCTGCACTGGTTAGGCCTCAGCTAGAGTATTGTGTCCTTCTGGGCACGCATTTCAAGAAAGTGTGGAGAAGTCCAGAGAAGAGCAACAAGAATAATTAAAGATCTTGGAGACAGACTATGAAGGAAGGCTGAAAGAATTGGTGTTGTTTAGTTTGGAAAAGAGAAGACTAGAGGGGACATGATAGCAGTGTTCAAGGTATCTAAATGGTGTCCTAAGGAGGAAGGAGAAACTTGTTCACCTTAGCCTCTAAGGATAGAAAGAAGCAATGGGCTTAAACTGCGCACAGGGAGATTAGGTTGGTTTAGGAAAAAGTTCTAACTGGCAGGTAGTTATACGCTGGAATAATTGCCTAGGAAGGTTGTGGATCTCTCTCTCTGGAGATATTAAGAGTAGGTTGATTAAATGTCTTCCTGGTGGTCTAGACAGTATTTGGTCCTGCCATGAGGGCGGGGACTGAACTCGATTGACCTCTCGAGCATCCTTTCCAGTTCTAGAGTCTCTGAAATCTATGAATCTATAAGGGATATTATTTTGCTGCATACAGTATTTTAAGGTGGAGATTTGGTATCCTAACTTCACTCAATGTCATAACATAATTGAGTGTTTGAAGCTAACGCGCAAGATGCTTAATTGTAAATTACTGTAACCTCTTAACTTCATTGTGGCTATGCTGATTTCCACCAGCAAGTGTCTCTGTTTCTGTCAAGAGTCTAATCTCTTCTAATATTAACTTTACTACACTGACCTAGGTATCAAGTATCAGAGGTAGCGTGTTAGTCTGGATCTGTGACAGCAGCAGAGAATCCTGTGGCCCTTTAGACTAACAGAGGTTTTGGAGCGTGAGCTTTCGTGGGTGAATACCCTTCGTCAGACGCAGGTAGTGGAAATTCCAGGGGCAGGTATATATTATGCTAGCAGCAAGCTAGAGATACGAGGTTAGTTTCAGTCGGGAGGTGAGCCCCTGTTCTATGAGTAGAGTGTGAAAACCAAGGGAAGGAGAAACTGGTTCTGTATATGGCAAGCCATTCACATCTTTGTTTAGTCCAGAGTCTGATGGGTGTCCAAATTTTGTGCAAATAACTGAAGCTCAGCGTTTTCTCTTTGCAGTCTGGTTCCTGAAGTTTTTTTTGCGCAGGATAGCCACCTTAAGTCGCTATAGTGTGGCCAGAGTTGAAGTGCTCTCCTACAGGTTTGTATATTGCCATTCCTGATATCTGATGTGTCCATTTATCCTTTTCCGTGTGACTGTCCAGTTTGGCCGATGTACTAGCAGAGGGGCATTGCTGGCATATGATGGCGTATTACATTGGTGGACGTGCAGGTAATGACCATGATGGTGTGGCTGATCTGGTTAGGTCCTATGATGGTGTCACTGGTGTAGATATGTGCAGAGTTGGCATCGAGGTTTGTTGCATGGATTGGTTCTGGAGTGGATTACTATGGTGCGTGGCAGTTGTGGAGAATACGTTTCAGGTTGCAGGTTGCTGTGGCGAGGACTGGCTCTGCATCCCAAGACCTGTGAAAGTGTGGGATCATTGTCCAGGATGGGTTGTAGATCCCTGATGATGCGTTGGAGGGTTTTAGCTGGGGCTGTATGTGATGGCCAGTGGAGTCCTGTTGGTTCTTTCTTGGTTTGTCTTGCAGTAGGAGGCTTCTGGTACACGTCTTGCCTCGTTGATCTGTTTCCTAATTTCTCGTGCGGGTATTGTAGTTTAGAGATGCTTGGTGGAATTTTGTAGGTGTTGGTCTCTGTCTGAGGGTAAGAGCAGATGCGGTTTCCCTCAGTGCTTGGCTGTAGACAATGGATCGTGTGATGTGCCCGGATGGAAGCTGGAGGCATGAAGGTAGGCGTAGCGGTCGTGTTTCGATATAGAGTGGTGTAATGTGACCATCGCTTATTGCACCGTGGTGTCTAAAGTGGACCTCCCGTGTAGATTGGTCCAGGCTGAGTTGATGGTGGGGTGGAAGTGTTGAACGTGGTGGAATTTTCTAGAGTCTCCTTCCCATGGTCCAGATGATGAAGATTCATAATGTAGCGTAGGTAGAGAAGGGGTGTGAGTGGACGGAGCTGAGGACCGTTGTTCCAGGTCAGCCATAAAAATATTGCGTTTGTGGGGCCATGTGGGTGCCTAGCAGTGCCACTGATTGGAGGTATATATGTCATCAACTTGAAATAGTTGTGTGTGAGTATAAAGGCACAGAGCTCAGCAGCCAGTTGTGCTGTGGCATCATCAGGGATACTGTTCCTAACAGCTTGTATTCCATCTGTGTATAAATTCATTAAAATTTATAAATGTTTAGTAGAATGTGTTTTAAAACTGTTCCATTTGGATGGTTTAAGTAAGGATCTGAACATAAGATAAAGGCCATTAAAGAGTTGTCATTTTGTTTTGAAAAAAGCTTTCTAAAGGTCATAAAAAGGAGCATCAAAGCTAAAATTACATTTTGTCTGATGCACAAGCTGAAGGAAGCTTCCCAGCTAAACTATCTCTAATTCTATGTTCCATCCCTAGTGTATATTTTCACAAATATTTTCTTGTTTTACATATTTGATTTGCATCCAAAATGCTGACACAGCTCCACTTGGGTTTTTCAGTCTTACAACATTTATGCAGGCAACACAATAGCAGCATGCTTCATTGCCAGAGTTTCATTTGAGTTCTTTTTTTTTTTAATTCTCCCCCCTTTCTAAAGAAGAATGTTTAAGTGGTATTTCACTGTTCAGTTTTTGCACCTTCAAGAATAAATAACTTTACCAACAAAATAATTATTATTCAATTACTGCATTGAACTGCTTCAAATTGTCTTTCTAAAGCTATACAAATAGTGAGCCCTGCACTACACTTAAGAAAACTATCTAAAATGTGGAATATGCTCATTTTTTATGATAAAAAGGAAAAGAAATTGAAGATATATTATTTTGTCTGGGTGGGGTGAGCACAGACTCCTCCTTTCAATAAGGGTTTCTTCATAATTGTATTAAGTTCATTTATATTACATACATGCATGCATGTGTGGGCACACACATGAATTCACTTGAATTAGTTAATATATAACATAGTTCTTGGAATGTGTGGAGGGTTTTTAAAGGGTTTTGTTTATTGTTGTTATTTAAAAAAAAAGCTCATAAATCAGTCCTGGTGGTATTAATTACGATTCAAAGCTATGTGCTCTTGTAATAGAAAACTGTTCTGCTTTCCCATTCCCTAGGTGATAATTTATCCTATTTTTACCTTACCTAGGCAGATTTTAACACTGAATTGCTGAGACCTCTTAATTATCAAAGGGCTGACATTGTGCTATACCCGAATCCTACCCCTGCTTCTGCATCCCTTTCAGATTTGTCTGGATTACTATTTGTGGACCTGTTTTAACTCCAGATAATTTCCAATTAATTCAGGTTCACTAAGGGCTTGTCAACACAGCACAGCAAAGTGCTCTAAAGGGGTGTGATTTGTAAAGTGCTCTAACTGCCCCATGTAAACCCCGCCAGCTGCTGTAAAAGGTACCTAGTTTGCATTAATCTAGAGCTTGCCAACAGGGTCTATGTAGGGGCAGTTAGAGCGCTTTACAAATCACCCCTCTCTAGAGTGCTTTGTCACAATGTGTAGACAAGCCTTTAAAGGCCTTTTACATAGCAAACATAGTTCAGGACACAAACATTTGTGGAGTGTCTAGACTAGCATTTATTGTTGGTTAATTTGCATTGATTCACAACAGGACTTAAAACAAGACCCTGGAATGCAGATTTAAAAGAATTTATCTAACTACAAACTTGTACTTCATTCCAGAGATCCCTGAAGATCCACAAATCGCAGAAGAATATTATAATGATGCGTTTGATTCTTGTTCGGAAACAAGTGAGGAGGAGGAGGAGAATATGGAAGTATCACAGACTGTCTCTAAAACAAATCAACAGGTATACATGCTTCTTTGTGTTAACAGCATATGTGCAGGTGCTAATTTTTCCAATTAAAATAGCAAATAGTAAAATACCAAAGTGTTTAATCCTGAGAGGTTGAGCAGCTGATCTGAGAACTATGAGTGTTTGGTGCCTCTTGATATCACTGGCAGGAGAGTGAGTGAGTGAGTGAAAGACTCCTACATCACTTCAACATTCGGGGTAAAACTTCCAAAGATGTCTTAGTGACTTAGGAGCTTGAGAGTAAAATTTTCAAAAACGACATGAGCACTTAGGAGCCCAAGTCTCATTGAAAGCTAATGGGCTGCAGACTCCTAAATGCCTGTCACTTCTGAACGTGGGGTTTATCTTCCAGAGTCACTTAGGAGCTTTTGAAAATTTTACCCTAGACCTTCAACCTATGTGTTGTATGCGTTTGAATTGTACTATCTGTTTCTAATTTCAGTTGCAAGCTTTTGATGGGACTGTGACTTTTAACATTTTTATGGAACCAAACATACTGCTACTGCTAAACAAATTATAAATAACTTCTAACTAGCTGATTGCCCCAAACTGTATTTTTCTTCTTTAGGCACAAATAAGGTTGCTTGTTATTGTGTGTAGGGAAGTATAACTGCCTCTCTAACACTGTGTTAGGGAATCAGGAATTTATGCCATCAGTTAAACTGGGCTTACGCAAAAACAGTTTCACTTCTGATCTGGAAATGTCCAGGTATTATACATAAACCAAGGTACCATTCAGATTGAACACAAAAGAAGGTGATCGTGTTTCAATTGTGTTTTGCTGCAGAGAAAATTTTAAAAAAAGAAATTAATGTCTTAAAAAAAGCTTACTAGAAATCAAAATAGGCTTAAGACTGTAAAAACAGTACTTGATCAGATCCATATGTCCCTTCAAAAGTATGAAGCTCCTTCCCACATTGTTTTTGCTACAGATGTATGAACATTCAGAAGCAGTATGTATATCCTGGTAAAGCTGCTGGGCAGTGATTTTTCAAAGTAATAATTAGTCAATCAAAAATCAGTGGAATATGTCAGGGAACGCTTTTGATGTGATTGTTCAGGATCTGTAGTCTGCAAGGGCTACGCAGACTGAATCTAACAGTGGTGCATAAGCCACTCAGCCGCTTGAAAAATCCATCATAATGTACTCCCAAAAATACACTATTGCTCACTTTCATCAGCCCTTATTGTATTTTTCTTCTTAGTGCTATGCTTTAAGTTTTCATTTGACTTTCATCATTGATGTCAGAGAGTTCAATCATAAAGTGTCAGTCAGTAGTGGTTTTGAACGTGAATACTGCTCCTTAGAATTAACAAAAGACAGCAGATATAAAAAGAGTTCTTAATAATACAGAGTAAATTAGGTATTGGTAGTCAGATTTAGGCAGAGTGACATTTAATCATTTCTTAGTGATTCACAGTTCAGTGACAACAACAGCTAGTATTGGGGATTGGGAGAAATATTTAATTGACACTCCTTGTCAGAATCAGATCCCTCATCTACATATGCCTATTTGTTTTCCCCCACAGCACACATGCACAGATTCTGTTAACATAACGGAAAGATGTATGTGCATAATGAGAAGGAGAGCATCCCCTGTAATATCCACTTTTTTAGCACTGCTTCTGTCAAAGAAGTGACTCTTTTTCTTTGGTTTTCCCCTATATCAGCATCATTGTTCTGGCAGAGGCTGATCCTGTTTGAGAATATTGTTAATACAAACAATCTTTCACTTTTCAGGGGAAAAAAGCTGAATTTTAAATTTTCCATTTTACAAGTGAAGAGTTGGGCCTGATCTGAAGCCCACTGAGGTTAATGGGAGTCTTTCTCTTGACTTCACTGGGCTTTGGGTCACACCCAATATGAGTAAAACTAAAATCTTTTTGGTAGAGTCTGCCTTACTAGTAAATTTCAGGGACTGCTTCTGCTCCCATTGATTTTAATGGCAAAACTCCAATTGAGTTCCATGGGAGTACGATTGGACTGTTAATGTGGAGTGAAGCCCTTTTGATATATCCTTCATACCCTTCCTTCCTTGAAATAACCTGAAAAAATACAACCACCAGTGAAGTGGTTTGGATGTGTGTTTTTAAATGCGTTGTACTGTGTTACCTGCGAACTCCTGCAGAGTCTTCCTTCTGTAAGAAGTTTACCTTCATAGTAACAGTAGTGGCATGATCAATGAATCCTTTATTACATGCATGGGGCACAACTCCATTTTACCACAGGGAGAAGGGTATGCAGAGAAGCCCTACACCTTGGCTGTCATTTGGACAGATTCAGTGTCACAAACCTCTGCTTAATTCTCCAGCCCAAAGCCAGTTTACTCAGGTTTTGTGCAGGGGAGAGGGAAGATTTAACCTTTAATAACTTTGACAATTACTTTTCCAGGCTTCTGGCTCCCTGATGGTTATACATATATTTGTTCAAGGAACACTGCTTTTCTAATTGCATGAGAGCTAACAAGGACAAATAGCAAGGGAATCTGAAAACTTTCTTTAAAAATCATCAGCAAAAAATATTGCTGTTCAATAAAAGTTTCATGTTGGCTTTAATTTAGCTGACGTGATAATGGACACACTCCATTTCAATTGATTGTCTTGCTTTTTATGCGTGCTTTTGGTGCTAATGCTAATATAGGACTTATCTTCGATGATTTCGTAAGGCAAAAGTCTAGTTAATTCTATACATTAGCTTCCTATTTTGAATGTCTGCTTAGACTCCAGAGCCAGGTCAGCAGCTGGTGTAAATTGGTAGAGCTCTGTGAGCTTCATCAGAGCTGTGCTGAATTACACCAATGAGAATTGGGCTCAAGATATCTGAGATACAGCAACAAACTTGACTTTGTTGTTCTGCATATAAAAATGCATGCAGTATGTTTTTTAATATGCCAATAAACCAGACTTGGTAGACTACGAGTGCTGGCAGACTGTGTGCTGCTGTTCACCCAAGAAGTGCTCCATTAGGTTCCTAATGCATGCCTTAGCATAGACTATTGCTGTTAGAATACGATTCTTTACTTTTACGTTTAACATGTCTATGCGTTCGCCCAGGATAGCTTTTTTGCATGGAAGAGCCCTTCCATGTTCATTTCCAAAGCCCCTTACTGCTACTCATTAGGGCTTTGCCTTCTCAGAAAATAGGTATATTTTTTACATTGAGGTAACTATCTTGATGTAAAATCTGAGTGGAGCCAAAACACAGATAGTTTTACCTAAGTGTAGCTAACTGAAATCAGCCATGTACCTCTCCCCCACACTCAGCTAACTAAGATTGACCTTGACTAGCTACATCGAGGTAAAAACTACAGTAACTTTGATTCACCAGGATTTTAAAAACACACCATTTTTGCAAGGAAGACATAGGGTACGTCAACACAGGGATAAAGGACCAATGGTACAGCCACATATCGCAGGGTCTAGGGCTAAAAATTACTGTGTTGCCATTCAGGCTCGGACTGGAGGCCAAGCTCTGGGGCTCTCCACCCTCAGTGTCCTAGAGCATGGACTCCAGCCTGAGTCCAAACATCTACACAGCATTTTTTCAACCCTGGATGCTGAGCCATGCAAGCTTGAGTCAACTCACCCAGGCCAACTGTGGGGTTTTTTAATCCCTGTATAGACTTACTCTAAGTCTCTCTTGAAGATCTGTTGTGGGGTCTACAGAAAATGTGCTACCCCATAATGACATGCGAGAGGATCCATTTGGGAATAGTTAACATAATCTCATATAGGTAGTGCCAAGCCCCTTACCCAGCTATCTGTCTGTCTGTCTTTAGATTGCCCATTCCCTGGGGACTTTTTTTTATTGTTGGTGCTACTGGAAATAAATAATAATTATGTAAAAGCTCAATTTGTGGGGATAGTGAGGAAGGAGAATCCAGGCACTGTATCCTTCCACCAGTTCCTATTAAACAGAGAAAACAAGGAGACAGTTATTAACACTTTTCCCCTGCAATTTTGAATATATTCCTTGCTTGTTAATTTTTTTTAGACCCTCATTTCATTTTTTTAAAAAGAGCTCTTTAGTCATTGATACCCCCTGGATCCCAAATGGATGAATCTAAGCCAATTAAAAATATTAAACACTTCCCTTTTTAACTTTGACAGCAGAAAATGATTTCAAAGCAGCTTCTCAAACTGCGGTTGAAAAGGCATCTTAGAGCTTTGTGGGTTGGGCAGTTTAAAACTGTCACTTTTCTCCTCCCGACCTTTCCTCCCTCTCTCCTCTCACCATATGCCTGCAGTCATCCTGAGCAATGGAGGAGTATATAATAGTGGAGAACTGCCTGGATACCCATAATCTGATCATTTTAGTCCTGAATATATGGGGGTGGAGGAGTCTGATTATGTATGTTTTATGTTGAGAGCATCTTTTTTTTTTTTTTAATTGGGGGTGGGGTGTGCAATTTGGACTCCACTGAAACACACCTTTCCACATTAACTCTTTCTAGCAAAGTGTTTTTGTTTGTGTTTGTAAAAGCAGCAAAGCATACTGTGGCACCTTATAGACTAATAGACGTATTGGAGCATGAGCTTTCGTGGGTAAATTTAGACTCTTTGCTGCTTTTACAGATCCAGACTAACACGGCTACTCCTCTGATACTTGTTTGTGTTTGTTACTCCATTAGGCTACAGTACACACAATTAGGATACTATATTGGTGCTTTAGTATAACAATTATATGCTTTAACCCAGCGTTAGCAAAAATGGAAAATTTGGAAAATCATTTCATCTTTGTAGCTTCGAGATACGCCAAATGTATAAAGAAGGGAATAGTGGGCAAAGCAAAATGATCAATAATCCAACACAAAAACTTTCAGCAAAATACAAAGTTTCTGCTGAAAGACAATATATCCTCAACTTACATGCAAAAGGCTCTTTTCTCCATAACAGCTCATTTCTTACCCAAGGGAAGTTCTGCCCCAATGAAGCCATGCTTCCTACCTGCACCAGGAATGGGAGCAAAACTTAATATATTGCCTTCGTCTTAAGTATATTGGTGTCAGGCACCGTAGGAACAACCACTGTCAGAATTCAGCTACAAACCTGGATGTTTCCTTTAGATGTCTCCTCAGACTCTAAAGCCAGACCTTCAGCTGGTGTAAATCAGCATAGGTCCACAGACTTCCTCAAAGCCGTGCTGATGTGTCTCAGTGAGAACTGGACTCAACATGTCTCTTTGAGATACAGCAAGAAACCTGATTTTGTTGTTCTGCATAGAAAACAGTATGTTTCAATATGTCAGTAAACTAGACTTGGTAGGCTGTAGGTGCAGGCAGACTGTCAAAGGGTTGATCAGCAAGCTTGTCTGTAAACATCTGAAACAGACCTCTGAATCCCCACAGCAGAGCAGAAATTTTAACCCCCTCACCTCTTCTCATCTCTTTTTTTTTTTAAAGTAAGGCCTTGTCTACATGGCGAGTGAGTGCACAGCAGCCATGGTTTGAATCTACAGCGCTTTATTCTGCTGCACACTAACTGGTTGTGTGGATCCTGCTGTCGCACACAACAAATTCCGTACCTTAAAGCATGCTATGAAATTTTGTGTGCTGTAGGAGAGTCCATGCAGTGAGTTAGTGCACGGCAAGCTAGTACGCTCTAGATTTATACTCTGGCTTGCACTACTCTAATGTGCCATGTAGACAAGCTATATGTTTGTTACTGGTGAGAGGTGCTGGTTTAACACACTTATTTACATACAGAACAAATACAGTGTTGACAATAGTATTACAGACTTCTGCACAGTATCTAGTCAATCTGTTTCAACCCTCATCTGTGGGACTACCCAGGTAAAAGGATAGTTCAACCACCTGGACCACTCAGTCTTTGCTTCTTTGCTGAGATTGCTAACACAGATACAGTTTAATGCCCTACTAATCTAACTTTAAAATATCAGAGTCTGTTTCAGATATAAGCACATTAAGCAACTTAAGGCCATACAAAATTAAATCATGCTTAATCCTAAGAGTTCTCACTTGAGCACAAACAAGCATTAGCTAGCTAAAGACTGCCAGTTTAACATGGTATGTAGTCAGTGAGGCATGGCTGGTATCCATCTGCTAGTATTTGAAGTACCTAGTAGAGTACAAATAGCAGTTTGTGTACAACAGCCATTCCCCCCCAACTACAGGAGCCTAGAATGGACAGTTTAGTAAGATGATGTCGAAACATAAAATAGCATGCTAGTCTTAAAGTGTGAAGGTAATTCCATGTGGCTAGTGTAGTTTGTTTTATACACTACTATAATGTATTTCTTACACAGGACACTAATTTAAATTTAAGTTTTAGAATCAATATACATTGTTAAAATATTATGGATGAAATCCTGGACCTATTGAAGTTTTGCCATTGATTTTAATGGGACCAGGTTTTCGTCCTGTAGCTTCAAATAGTACAGAAGTGCCACACTTTTAAATAGCATACTGTAACCTGTCTTGAAAATTGCACCTGGAGTTTACCTTTTGACTTCAGCAGAATATGTTAACTTCTCACTGAAACATGCCCTGATATGTACTTTACATTCAGGACTTCAGCTTATCTTCACCAAAGTGCATGAATAATTCTTGGAGGAATCAAGGCCATAATTGCAAAAAACTATGGTCTGTTATCTAGTGCTTCAAATAAAAAAAAGCTATAATCTTTTTTCTTAAAGTAAAAAATCCCCAATTAGTAATTGCAGCTACAAATTATAATATTTTTTATGAGATGCAGGCAGATAAAACATGAGGCCTTGGAAACTTTGGAATCATTAAGGAGCTCTCATTTTCCCCTGCTCAGCATGATATTGCTTTAGATTATTCGGGACTAATTAATGTAAAATGCTGATGTTTTGACTGAGATTGCAAGATACTAAAGAGCAGCACAAATTCTATAAAGCATCCTGCATATTTGTTGTACGTGTTTGCAGTTCTGTAAGGCAACTAACATTAGAAAATCATCGTCTCTAATGTCACCCGAAACTTGACACTTGGGAACAAAAAAAGTAGAAAATGGCCTTGCTCAGTGGGTTCATTGTGTATATTTTTTTACAATATGGAGTTCCACTGTTGACATCAGTAAGATTACTCAGAGTAGGAAACTCCTTGATAGTTAGTGTTTGCAGGATCACACTCTTGGTGTAGAATGTTTAACATTCTAATGTTCTAATTCTAATATTCTTTCTCACTCTTCCACAACTAGGACAGTGATGTCGAGGCAATGGTCAGGTATTTGGAGAATGTCCTGAATAACAGCTCTCTAGGTGAGATGATGTCTCTTCTCCAGAACTAATAGTAATATTTACTAAAGTCTTCTGCCATCTTTATGGTCTGCACTCCACTCATTCCCTTTTCAATCCAACTGCTTTAAGATGACTTTATAAAAAGTGGCCTTCTTTAAAATTGCCTCCTTTGTTAACTCCAGGAAACATCAAATGCAACCGCCTGTAAAGATGACATTGTTTTGCTATCATGTTGTGAGATGGACAGAAAGCATTATGGATAGTAGTAAACTGAAGCATATAGTGATGATGTCCATAAGAAAAGATTTTGAAAACTAGATATCAGAAAACTTTCTCCTCCAAAGAAAAAAATCTTTAAATCTGTCATATGCAAAGAAGCAGATTGTTTTCACTTAGGCCAAAAGGACCATGGAGTTCAGTTCCATAGTGAAAGTTGTTAGGCATTAAAAAGTCTGGTTGAAGTGCCTTATTGCTATCATTTTCCTAGAGTGGAGAAAAGATTTTGCAGCTTTAACATTTATTTTTAGAATGGACCAGCTCTGAGTCTGCTAAAGCTAATTAGCAATTTATCACACGATAAGAGAGAGAGGCCACCTAGGAGAAATATCGTGTCACATTACCCAGAAGAAAAATACTGCAATTGTGTATTTGTGACTGCAAGAAAAAGAAAAGAAAAATAACATGTTGTTTCAAGTTACAGTATTTACGAGCTTCATGACATTACATGTGATTAGATATTTTCTTCCATTCCTCCTCCCTCATCAGTGATCTCAGCATGGTCAAGTGAATAAAATACAGATCTTGGTGGCTAGAGGCTAGTGGTCTATTCCCGGCTCTGCCATTGACTTGCAGTGAGACCTTGGGCAAGTCACTTTATCTTTGTGTCTCACTTTCTGCATCTGTAAAATGGGGATAAGACAACTTATCTTTGTATAGGACTTCACAATTTTCAGATGAAAGTGAAGTATATCTGTTTAGTCTTATGCTAATTATGCTTAAAAATAAAATAAGTGGGGCTATGTCCAATCAAAAATTGACTAAAACAAAATGTGGTAATTTGCTTTATTATATCACGTGGAAAGGATTTATTTTTATAATATTCTTTACTAGAATTCTATAGATATGTCATAGATATTAGCACATATTATAATGATAGAAAAGGCAATTAAAGTTGTCTTTTTTAATTCAGCAAGGATTGGAAAGAAAACAATATTTTCTTTAATATACAGTGTCTCCCTCTTGGCAGATATGTAATAACATTGATTTCTAAGTTTGCAAGATTTTAGCCCAAAAGTCCCTTTTTCAAATCCTAGTTATGAATTTTCATTTCTTAGGAGTTAAAAGTAAAGTTTAAATGAGGGAAAAATATTAGGCTGAGATTGGCACTGTCACTATCCTAAAGAACACAGGATGTTAATTAATTTTGTTGGAGTTCCTTATTGTTCCACAATTTTCCACAATGTTTCTCTGTTTACACTATCGAATGCCTTTTGAAAGTCTACGAAATTGATGGCAGGACTGCCTTGGAATTCAGTTGCGTTTTCAATAATCGGTCTCAGGGTGAAAATAGCATCTGTGCACAGTCTTCCTTGTCTAAATCCAGACTGTTGTTCATGTAGGATGGTATCCATCTTTCTTTTCATTCTGTTTCAGAAGACTGCTGCTAATACTTTTCCTGTGACAGATAAAAGTGTTACTCCCTTCCAGTTTGAGCAACTCTTTAGATCACCTTTCTTTGGTAACTTGATTATGATACCGAGGGTCCATTCTTCCAGCACTTTCTCCTCCATCCATATTTTGTTGCACAGCGAACAGGGATATTATATACCCTGACTAAATTTTAGCAAGGGGCTAAGGGAAGGTGCTGCTCTGGAGGGAGCTGGAGGTCACTGCTCGGTGGGGGGGAGCAGGGGCCAGCAGCACCAGCTGCCGGGGGGCCACCAAGGTCAGCAGCACCAGCTGCTGGGGCCACCGAGCAACAGCTGCTCCAGCTGTCCCTGAGACCACCCAACTGCCACTGCTCCCACTGTCCTGGGACTGCTGTTCAGATGGTTCCCAGGGCGAACTGCACCAGCCGCTGCTTGGGAAGTCCCTGGGGTCAGCTGCCCAGGACCGCCCAAGCAGCGGCCGGTGCTGCTGGCCCCGGGGCCACACCAGCAATTCCGGTGCAGCTGGCTGCAGGGCTGCCCAAGTGGCTAGCTGCAGAGCCGCTCCAGCAGCGGCCAGTGTGGCTGTCCCTGGGGCTGCCGGAGCAGCTGGCCCCTGGGACTGGCTGGTTGGGTGGCTCTGGGCTCAGTCACACTGGCTGCTGCAAAAGTCATAGAGGTCGCAGACAGTCATGGAATCTGTGACTTCTGCAACCTGTGTGACAGACACAGAGCCCTAGTCATTGAAATGAGAACCTCACATTTCATTTGGGTTTTTTGTCATGCTTTTTCATTTGGGATTTATAATGGGATTAAGTTGAATTTTTTCAGGCAGATTTTAAAACAAAAATATAAAATTTTCTCTAGCAATTTTTTGTCGGAGGTACCGTTCCTTGTATTACAGTTTCCTGTATTACACATTGTAACACATAAATAAAGCATTTCACTGAAGTTAGAGGGTGGGATGCGAAAAATCGGTATTGACTTCAGTAAGATCTCTGATGCTCTTAGCAATTACAAAGTGCCATACTTGTCCAGAGCGTCCAGAAGTATGCTGGTAAGTATTCATACCAGAGTAAATACATTTATCTTTTAGTGTACATCACTGACATAATAATTAGATGTGGGATCCATGGCCTCCATTTTCTCACCACCATTTTCGTTCTGTGAATTCTCTTAATTTGAATGTGGTCCTAGATTCCGTATGACTTTCACAAAGCAGAATGTCCAATTCACATGGTCATGCGGTAACTTGTGCACGGCATGGCATTTACAGATTTGGCATGAATTTAATTAAATTAACAATAACCATGTGAAATTAAAGAGCTGTTCTAAAGTGCTGTGAATTGTACAAAAATACTAGGAACTTGTGCAGATTTTATGCTGGTCAGAATCTACCAGGACATTTCCATTTTCAAAGCTATCATGAAGCAAAATTTTGCAGTTTCACATAGCTCTTAGTGTAGGTCTAACCAGCACATACCTTTTCAAGTCAATAGAGGCAATGTTACTGATTATGCATTAAATATGCAGTCCATTTTTCAGAGTATAAGTGTCTGCGAATAGAGTTTTTTCAGTGTAAAAACTCACAGTTTGAGTTTCAGAGAATGAAATTCTGACCCTTTTAAAGTCCGATTGACTTCACTGGGAATAAAGGGTTTTTTACTGGGTCAATATGATCATACTTACAATTCAGTATAGTCCACTATTCTTTTTGGATTGCCTGTACCGCTGTATATAGGGTAAGTTTTGCATCAGACAGGACAGGAATGGAATTCTCTCTCCATGCTGTTTAAAAAAAAAAAAAGGTAAAAAAAATTGAGGAGGTCTCAGAAGAAAGCCACAAGAATGAATTTCATTTTGGAAATGAAAGACCTAAGGAGTTCAGTCTGTTTAGCTTATAGGAGAAAGTTAGAGGCAATGTGATCTCTTTGTATTAGTAGCTGAATAGGGTGAAGATATTTGATACTGGAGGGCTCTTTAATCTAGCAGGTAAAAGTATAACAAGATCTAATGGTTGGAAGTTGAAGCTAGAAAAATTCAAACTGAAAAGAAGATGCAAATTTTTCAATGAAGGTAATTAGCCATTGGGACAACTTATTGAAAGATGTGGTAGATTCTCTATCACATGAAATCTTTAAGATTTGCTGTCTGCAAGATATGCTGTAGCTCAATCACAAATTATTGGGCTGTAGGGAGGAATCACTGTGTGAACTTCTCTGGCCCGTGTTATGAAAGAGCTGATTGCAATTGTCCCTTCCGGCCTTAAAATCTGTGAACAGATGTGGATCACAGGATCTGTTGCTATGGAGATCCTCCAGTCCTTCTCCTCCATCCAGTGGAGCGAGGGTAGGGGAGGGGCAGGGTGAAGAGAAGGGGGATGCTGGGGTCATAGAGGCTGGTGCCCAGTTACTTGTGGGCAGGGGGGTCTTCCCGCATTTTCCCTCTCCAGATGTCCCCAGCAAGCAGACTAGCTAGCTGGGCTGGATGCTGGGGAGGTCATTTCCCCCTAAAATAAACTTAGAAAGCTGTCATCTTATAGTTTTGAAATGTCTGTGCTCTGAATGGTTTATTTTAAATTATCTGAAGAATCAATAGAGATTTCATTGTGTTAAATAGGTGTGCAACAATAGTTATTTGGCCACTATCTAAAGGAGAATAGCCATTCATTTAGTGCTGATTTATGGGTGGATTACTCCTGGGGGAATTCTGCGCCACTGCGCATGCACAGAATTTATGTCCCCCACTGATTTCTTTGCTTCCCCACAGAAAAATGACTTTCTGATGGAAAAGCAAAGGGAAGCCCCAAAAGCGGTCATGTGCCTCTCCCCAGCAGTATGTTTCAGGTGCCCATGGCAGCTGGCAGAGAGGTAAATAACTGTGGGGCAGGGGTGAGGACTGGGGAAGACCTGACTGGTGGTTCCTACCCTGTTCTGGGCTCAGCTTCTAGCCTGGGCTGGGGAGGATGGGACTTCCTCTTCCCCTGTGTGGCATCTGGGGCGGGGGTGGGGCACATGTCAGACCCACCTCTAGATTTCTCCTACAGCTGTAGGAAGCTCTACAAACTCCCCTCCCCCACACACGCTTTCTGCACTCATCACTCCTCAGCTACAGGTGGAGGAATCACTGTGCAGGGAGCTGCTCTCCCATCCACCCCTGTGCATCCAGAAGCCCTCATACCAGATCTTCACTCCGAGCCTCATGTTCCCCCGCACCCAGAAACCCCCCAGTGAGCCTCACTTCCTCTGCAGCTGGACCACCCTGATGAGCCACCCACACCCAGATCCCCACCCTACCGAGCCCCAACCAGCTCCACCTGGATCACCACCCCACTGATCCCCGTTCCCCCAGCATCTGGATGCCTCACTGAGCTTCCCCCCACCCAGGACCTCCCTGCCGAGATCTAGCCCCCCCCACACTCAGACCTCCCCTGCTGACCTGCCCCCCAACCATCTTCACCTGGACCCCCCTGCATAGTCCCATTACCACTGCACCGAGAACTGCCCAACAAGCCTCTGTGCATCCAGATCCCCCCACATCCGGATCCCCCACTGAGCTGCCACTCTCAGATTGCCCCACACAGAACCTCTCAATCCACACCTGGATCCCCCCACACTGAGCCCCTCCACACTTGGATCCTGCCTTGATGAGCCTACCTGCCCACACCTGGTTCACCAGGCATGGAGGGGCAGGTCCCTGGGGTGTTTCTGGGGCAGGCATGGTCCTTGCGCTGTGTCAGACTTGGGTGCAGTCTCACTGCTGAGTCCATGTCCTAGGGTGGAGCTGCATAGTCATCTCCCACCTCTGTGCAGCCAGTGGTCTGTGCTCCCCAGTGCCATGCTGGAGCCTCCACATTTATTTGACAAATAAAATTTGCAGAATTTAGCAGAATTGTAAAATATTGTGTGCAGAATTTATTTATTTATTTGGTGCAGAATTTTTAACTTTTTGGTGCAGAATGCCCTCAAGAGTAGTGGACAAACTGCGCCGAACTAGATGCAAAATATCATATTAATCAAGTGACTGCTTAAAGAAAAATATCTCTGATGAAATAATTACCTTCTTTGAGGCCAGGGTTGCCAAGGACCCTTGGAAAAGTCTGTGAGGATTGTTATGCTAGCAGTACAAAAAGCTCTTCACCAACCTTAACTGAAACCCCATATTTAATTATAACAGCCCCTTCCCAGGATACTCCAGCCTGATGCCCTTGCATCAGCTATACAATGCCCATAAGATGTTGTTTAATGGAAGGGAAGCTATTAGTTTGTGTTTTGAGACCAAGTTTTGTTTGGCCACTTGCCAACATAGAGAGAAGGCAAAGTAAGAATGGTTTATTTAGCTTGAGTTCCCAGAAAGTCAAGAAGGATGTCTTTAATAATGATTTGTCAGAGCAGAAGAATCAAAAGTATTGGAGCAATAAATATACCAGGACACTACTAAAGGAGAATATACACCTCTACCTCGATATAACATGACCCTATATAACACAAATTCAGATATAAAGTGGTAAAGCAGCGCTCCGGGGGGACGGGGCTGTGCATTCTAGTGGATCAAAGCAAGTTCAACATAATACAGTTTCACCTATAATGCGGTAAAAAATTTTGGCTCCTGAGGACAGCGTTATATCAAGGTAGAGGTGTACTAGCTTCTTACTACAATGATGTACCTTGCAATATTACTATTAGCTAGAATTTAGCGGCCTGCCAGGCTTAATACTACTTTGTCTTAAGAAAAGTGCCATTTGCGCCTTCTTTTTAAGCCACAGGTAGTCGGGGCATCAGTTTTATCTCATATTTGAAATGTAGCAACAGCACTGAGGCCCGAAGCATTATACTAGGGCCTGGGTACATTACTGATTGAGAGCGAGCAGCCCCACCTACCAAGTCATCAGCATCATTTGGGGTAGCCCCTGCAAAGTACTGACCACTCCAACATTTCCTAGGTTTAGTCTACACTAGCAACTCATGTCAGTAGAACTACGTTGCTCAGGGGTGTGGAAAATCCATACTCCTCAGTGACTCAATTATACTGACCTAAACTCCTGGCGTAGACAGTGCTGTTGACAGGAGGGCTTTTCCCATCGACATAACTACCACCTCTTGGGGATGTGGATTAACTACACCCATGGGAGAAGCCCTCCTGTCAGCATTGCACTGAAGCGCTACAGCAGCTGAGCAGCACCATGTGCCGCTGCAGCCTTTTAAGTTTAGACAAGCCCTTAGTTTAAGATATTGAATGATAACACAGCTGAAGTTGATAAGGGGCTTCTGTACACAGAGACATTTGGGGAAATTAATCTGCATTAACTAAAGGTGTAAATTAAAAGTGGATTAGTTAAATTGCATTACGCCCCTGTGAGGACACTCTCATTCACAATTAGAATAACCTAAATTCGGTTTAGTTTAATTCAGTTGGGCATTGAATTACACTAAACTGAATTAAGGTCACTTCAATTCTTAATGAGAGTGTCCACCCAGGGTTTAATCTAGTGTATAGAATATAATTTAAATTCACACCTTTAGTTTATTCGGATCAACTTTTCTCAATGTCTCCCTATTGATAAACCCATTCATACACATGCTTGCATCATAGATCATGGTTGACCAAGTTATTAGACGAATGTTTACATAGTTTTGCCCTGAAATTGAACCTCTACAAGCATAGAAACTTAGAGTGATATCTTTTTAGTAGCTGCAGTACAAATTAATTGTTGAGAAGAACTCAGTGAGTCATTTCTCACCATTTTAACTATAAGCACATAGACAAAACTTTGAGTACACAGTAACATTTAGGCACCAGACAAGTAGCTTGGGCTACTGAATGCAACCTCACCTATTTAGTAAATGGCCTTTGGTAGTCTGTATTTCACCTTCACCAATGATTGTCTGAGTTTTCAGTGAAGGGTAGCTGACATTTTCTAAACCTGGAGGCTCGTGAGGAGTAACCTCACTTATAAAACATATCTGACTGATTCCACTTGTCTTATCCCCCCTCACTTCAATAACAACATGATTTTAGTGGCCAGTATCTCAAAAACTACAAGAAACAAGGCTAGGCACCATCTGAATGCTCGTAATCCCATCGTTCAATGGTAAAGCATTAATTATTAATGCCAATAGCTTGTGAGTATAATGGCTGCTAATATCATATTGGAACTGAAGTGAAAGTAAGGGAGGACTGGATTTTAAAGCATGGGTGTTGTGTAATTGATTGACTCCCCCTATCCCTCCTTATTTTGGTTGCCATTGTATAGTAGTTACATAAAACCTCTCAGTTCAATAGAACATAAAGAAATATTAATATTAATCCTGTGGCTGCTGTTTCCTTCTGCCTTCAAAGTCTGAGGGCTTGTCTACATTAACATTTAGTTCATGGCAAGCTGGGGTGTGAATCTAGCCCGCCATGGTTTAACTATTCATGTGCACCCCACTGATTAACAGTCTGCTAATGCACTTTGATCTAGGCCTGTTTCAAAGAGAACTAGATCAAAATACTGTAATATGCATCAGCAGAGTGCCCATGAATAGTTAGCCCATGGCAGCTAGTGTGGGTAGATTCACTCCCAGGTTGCTGCAGTCTAATTGTTTATGTAGACAAGGTCTGAGAGACCATTTGAAACCCAGGCTGCTGCTGACATCATAAGGATTTCTTCTTTCCAGATACAGGGGGGAGCTATAGCAGCCTCACAACAAATGCTGACGCTATGAGACAAAATTGCTTGATTGTCCTGCTCCATTACATAGAGAGCACGGGTCTAAGCTTGAAAGGTATAAAAAAGACCTAGGGTCAAAGTGTGGCTGGCCATTCATGTGTGAGGGAAAAGTAAAGGGGTCTACTAGTGTACCCAAGGCAAGAGAGAACCATTATTTGGAGGGGTCGATCAGCCTGAAGCTCTAGAATCATAGAATCATTGAAGATTAGGGTTGGAAGAGACCTCAGGAGGTCATCTAGTCCAACCCCTGCTCAGAGCAGGACCAACACCAACTAAATCATCCCAGCCAAGGCTTTGTCAAGCCGGGCTTTAAAAACCAATAGGGATAGCGATTCCATCATCTCCCTAGGTAACCTATTCCAGTGCTTCACCAACCTCCTAGTGAAATAATGTTTCCTAATATCAAACCTAGACTTCCCCGACTGCAACTTGAGATCATTGCTTCTTGTTCTGTCATCTGCCATCACTGAGAACAGCCTAGCTCCATCCTCTTTGGAACCGCCCCCTTCATGTAGTTAAAGGCTGCTATAAAATCCTCCCTCACTCTTCTCTTCTGCAGACTAAATAATCCCAGTTCCCTCAGCCTCTCCTCGTAAGTCATGTGCCCCAGTCCCCTAATCTTTTTTGTTGCCCTCCGATGGAGTCTCTGTCTCCAGTTTGTCCACATCCCTTCTGTAGTGGGGGGACCAAAACTCCAGCAGCCCCAAGAGGTGTGCTTGGTTAAGTAGAGGTGACTCCATGGTCTCTCCTCTTCTGCATATCAGACTCTGTCAGGATGGGTGCTGGCTATACTTTATTAAAGGTGTATCAAGAGCCACAGCCCTGCACCTTCCTCCAAGCCCTGCATTGCCATAACAACCTCTTCACAGCAGTCAGGCATCTTTCCCCCATCCATCATCCTGAGCAGTGCTGTCTCTTGACCATTTCTAAAAGGGCTGGAACTAGTCTTATTCTGACAGCAGCTCTTTCAGCTACACTCCTGAAATCACTGGGGAGCTCACAACGCCCCTGTGCAGTAGGTAAATGGTGAATACTATGGAAATCCCTTCACTCACGACAGCAGAAGTCTGAGGCTGTAAGCACAACACTGAAACCTTACAACATGATCAAGCCAAAGGAGGAACTTGGCTGTTAGAAGAAAGATCTTGTTCCTATAAATAAATGAAAAGTGAATGAAACAGAAAACAAGTCTAGGTAAATTTCTTTTTGTTGAATAGTTTCTCTGTCCTGTTTTTTTCCCATGTGAATGTCCTTTTTGTGTAATACAGTGGTTGAATGACAATTATTGTAAACTGTAAATCTGCTTATCCCTGTGAACTGAGTTGTCTCAATGTGCATATAATAATCTAATTAATCTTTAATTAATACAGCAATACCTCATGACACAGATGAATTATCTTCCATTTTCTGATTGCCCTTGAATATTGCCTTGAATCTGCAGCACTACTGATGAGATAAAGGTGAATAAGGTTGAGTGTCTGTACATTGATTTATAGGTTCTGGAACTGTCACCAGAGTGGCTCCAGTAGTGCCCCAGGGATCGAGAGCAATCAACAACACCATGGCTGAGACCAAGCTGAAACGGATGAGGGAGTAAGTAGTATATATATATATGAAAGCAATACTTAAACCAAGTTGACAGTTTTGAATGACAACAGGACAAAGCAAAAAACCCGAGAGATAAGAAAAAAGAGACTGTGAAATGGATCCCAGAACGTTCATTACAACGGAACGCTCGTCTGCACCAGTTGTGAGGGAAGGATTAACCATTGCTTCTGAACTGTTCCCCTGTAGTCGACACAATCATTGTCAGACTTTCCAGGACTGTACTTTGTCTTCATTGCTTTCTGTGTTGTTCTGAACTTCTCGTTTTTATCACCTCAACACAAACCCCATAAATCAGTGGCAGATGTTCATGTTCATGTCGTGTTTCTTCCCTCACCTGCCCTTTGGCCTTTATTCCATCATTCCTGCAAAAGATTTTTTCCTATGGTCTTGTACCAGTTAAATAAGAATATTATTGCTGTAAGCTGGGATTTTCAAAGAAGACTAAGGAAGATAGGCATCCAACTCCCATTGAAACTCCATTAGGCTCCTTTGAAAATGGCTCCTTTGAAAATCTCAGCTGTAATAAATAATTATTTCACTTCCTTAATAGAACAGATATCTGTAGCTTCTCTTCTAATTATATATATATTAATTAATACAGCTCAGGCCTATTACAGTAATTACAGAGTATTATTATAGTAACCATGTCAGATTTATCGTACTTCTGTCTAGATACTGACCTATTAGTAATGAGGCTCTATCAGAAGTGAAGTACAGTGTTACAATATTTTAGCTGATCTTAAACCGTGAGTTTTTCCACACAAGGACAGTGTTTTCCTGTGTGTAGCAGCAAAGAGTCCTGTGGCACCTTATAGACTAACAGATGTATTGGAGCATGAGCATTCGTGGGTGAATACCCACTTCATCGTATGCATGTCCATGTGTGTGGACAGTGCCGAGCACATTCTCGCTGTTACCAGAATACAAATAATAAATACAAATTATTAGCGATAGTAGTTATTTAACTGAAACCTCTAGAGAAAAAGAACCCAACATTATAACATTGGTGCACTACTTAAAACACTATGCTACACTAAAACGCACAGTAGAGATGGGCCTAAGAGAAGTAGGTACCAAATATCTCTTTTACTGATGGTCACCCTGAACCAGCTGAGGCCATCCAGTTTTACAGCAGTCCTAAATGTACCATTGCCCTAGGATTTCACTTCCTGGATTGGCCATAGTACTGAGGTCACTCAGCGTTGGCCAATCTGATTCTTGTCAGTACCACTTTCATGGAGAGCACTTTTGAGAGTGACACGTGCATCATGTGCCCAGTGGTTCAGAGATGAGTTTGATTAGACAAAATACCCAATAACCTCACAGACTTCACCCTGCAGGCAAATGGAATTACAGGATAAACCTGTGCCATTAAAGATATCTTTAGATGCCTGTAGATGTCTTTCATTTCCAGCTGAAAAAAATAGAGCTCTGCCAAATTACTCCCTGTGCAGGATACTGGACAAAACATACAGCTTGTAGACCATATTTTCATTGTCTGTGCCCTTGAAGATTTTGCTGATTGCTGGATTAAGCTTTTGGACCATGGTCTTGCTAAGCTATTTAAAAATAAAGTTGCAGTTTCCAACAAACAGTATTTGTCAGTTTTCACGGGCTGCTAAGACAGATCATGTGTAATGTAAACTATTTCTGGGCACCCAGAAACTTGTAGGATGTGCTCCTTGTGTAAGTTAAAAATTGGGAAAGAAATGTTAAGCGAGTGCTATGCTATGCTAGCTGAAAACAACATGGCCCCACCCAGAAATATTTTAATAAACACACAAATTTTGGTGAAAACCCTGGTTTAACATATTGAGAATGATGGGTTTTTTACACTTTGGCCCCTTTACGCTGCCAGAGAAGGATAAAGGGACCTTTTTGTAAATTAAAATCAGAACCTATTTGTATAAGTCAAAGTAACCACTTCGTTATGTAAGCACGCACAGGATTTGTCTGTGGTTACAGCGTTTTAGGGCCCTTTGCCCATTGTATGCTGTGCACCATGCCACTGTCCGAACATGCACAGGTGAGACGAGTGTTAATTGCAAGAAAATGGGGATGGAAGTGCAGATGGAAGGAAAAGGCTGATAAGCAGCACACATGCCAACACACACACAGGGATTATAGCAACCTCCGTGTGTGAACAATGCATGCTTAGAATATTGTAGGTGGGGACATACAAAATAGGTTGGATGAATAGGTGTGTGTGTCTGGCCAGAAGGGGACCATCAAGTATCAGTTGTTGTGTGCTACTCTAAAAAAACCCAGCATATAATGCATTGCAAATCTGTGCAAGACAGTGCTGCTTAGAGCAAGATCCATATAATTTAGAGTTGTGTTGTTCAGTTTCACTCAGGGAATTGCAACTTTCAAACCTTAGTGTAGGGCCTTCCAGTTGACAGGATCCAATAAAAGAGAGAGATTGTATAGTTTGTCATCATAGTAATTCAGTCGACCAAGAGTCCTCTTTGGGACATAGAAAGTAAGATCAATGAGATGGAATGGCAGTGCCGTGGAATCCTTGTAAGCGGTACATTTTTATGGAACCAGAAGCTTGCCAATTAATGATTCTTCCCATTATCTGATGCTTGTAGGAATACTTTGTGCTGAGAGATACTCTTTTATTTTATGAATTGCTTTAAACGTAAGCCTTGTACACGACAAACACTGCAAGTTAAATTAATGAAAGAAACTCATTAGTCATTAGGGTGAAACAGCAAAAAGCACGTGGTAGCAAATGTTAATTGACCTCTGTAAATAATGTGAATGGGCTTGCAGACAACATCAGACAGGACAGTCAATCAAATAGATGTCATGTATTCATTGTTTGGCGTCATTACAAAGTATTGCAGTGACTCCGTTCCCTGGCAGTGCATAGACATGCTGTTTATAAGGGTACTAATGTAAGCAGATTTGGCTAGATTGGTGCACAGGGATTTTTGTAGTGTATTCATATTAGACGATGTCAGGAGATGGTGCTAAAAGAACATCTCAGTCCTTACACGAATGTAGAATGAAGTCACTGAGCTTTTTGAATATAACTCAGATACCCAACCACAGTTTGCGATATTTAGGGAAACTAATTTTCCTTCTCTGAGTGATTGTTTACATGGATTCAACTCATGGTGTGCATGCATCCCAGACACTTAAGATCAGGACCTTTTGGTCAGCAGCATCTGTTGAGGCCATACCTGCACCCTCAATGGTCCTGCATCACCCCTCAAAAGGACTCAAAGGACAGAGTGGAGCAAACTGTCCCTCAGTTCCGTCTTACCGCCATGGCAATATGACTGAACTGAGAGAGCTGTGTCAGTGTCTCTTGCACTTGTGCTTATTAAAATGAATTTGTTGATATATAATCACCCTAGTATTGTCATTCGTAGTTAGTTAGGATAGTAGTTTTATAGGTTTTAGTTTAAGTGAATTTTTTTCCTAATGTTTGTTTACCTGGTAGTGGGTGGGCAGCTTTATGGTTCAATGAAGATCTCCTGGGTCTCAGTGTTGTTCATCATGTGAGGCAGCTGTACCCCTCCATGATAGACACTCAAAATGTTTATTTGGTCTCGGTGAGGAGCATATCGCTGAGAAAGATTCTGTTTGTCATTCATTCTCCAAATAAACTTTATTAGTGAGGGATCCTTTTTCTTTTTTTCTTTTTTCTTTTTTTTTTTGGACAAATCAATAAGATCTGCTTCAGATCCATGCTAACAAACCCCTTCTGGCTCTGAGTAATCCTCCACTGAAAGTGCCCCAGCAGGCACTGGCTCTGGGCTAACCTCCAGGGCTCCTGCTTCCTCACTGAAGTATTCCTCAGATGCTCTTCCTATCAAGTCTTCTCTTAACTTCACTACCAGGGTAAGTCAGCCTAAGTTACACTACTCAAGCTACCTGAATAACATAGTGTGACAGGGTCAGGTCAGAAGAGTGTTAGAAAGCAGATATATTGGTCCCAGATTAAGCAGATCCCTTTTCCCTGGGTAAGGTAACGGGCAGTTCCAGAACAAACAGGAACTTGCTGGAACCAATTAAGGCAAGCAGGCTAATTAGGACACCTGGAACCAATTAAGAAGAAACTGCTAGAATCAATTAGGACAGGCTGGGTAATTAGGGCACCTGAGTTTTAAAAGGACCTCACTTCAGTTTGTGGCATGCATGCGAGGAGCTGGGAGCAAGAGGCACTAGGCACTAAGAGTGAGAAGGCAGACTGCTGGGGGACTGAGGTGTACAAGCATTATCAGACACCAGGAGAAAGGTCCTGTGGTGAGGATAAAGAAGGTGTTGGGAGGAGGCCATGGGGAAGTAGCCCAGGGAGTTGTAGCAGTCACGCAGCTGTTCCAAGAGGCACTCTAGACAGCTGCAGCTCACAGGGCCCTGGGCTGGAATCTGGAGTAGAGGGCCGGCCTGGGTTCCCCCCAAACCTCCCAACTCCTGATCAAACACAGGAGGAGTTGACCTGGACTGTGGGTTCCACCAGAGCGGAAGGTCTCTGGGCTGTTCCCCGACCCATATGGTGAATCTCTGAGGTGAGAAAATCTGCCAATAAGTGCAGGATCCACCAAGGTAGAGGAGGAAGTTTGTCACAGTAGCTGGAGTCGATGTAGCTTAAGTCGACTTACCTTGATGTCTTCACTGCGCTGCGTTGATGGGAGAGCCTCTCTGGTCAACTTACCTTACTCTTCTTAGAGAGGTGGAGTACTGGGGTTGACCGGAGAGTGCTCTGCTGTCAATTTAACGGATCTTCACTAGGCCTGCTAAACCAACATCCACTGCATTGATTGCAGCAGAGTTGAACTCCTCCATAGTGAAGATAAGCCCTTCCTCTGCAGCCAAAAGTAGTAGGACACAACACTGTTCCTCTAAGGAGAACAGGCAGAGCTGTCCCTAGGTATGGCAAATTGGGGTGACCTTCATGAGGAGGGGACGGGGAGGTGAGGCGGGAAGCGGGCAGGTGGGGAGGGTGAGGAGGAGCCCCCTTACCATCCTCCTCCTCCCCCCATGCCTGCTGGCGGGCCTTGCCAATCAGCGCCTCCTCCTCCCTCCCCACTCCTACTGCCAATCATCTGTTTTGCCACGACTGAAGGTGCTGGGGTGGGAGGGGAGAGGAGCGAGGGCGCAGCACACTCGAGGGAGGGAATGGAACTGGGCGGGGAACTGGCAGTGAGATACCAATTCTTTTGATATTGATCGCACTGGCACCTTTTCCAATTTGTTACTCTTGATATCAACATCTTTGGCACAGAGGTTTACAATACTGGGTGGTTTAACTGTTTCAGCTGCTGGAGTCCCCTTTATTGTTTTCCGCAGTGAAGATATCTTCAGTGGGGATGGAGGTGAAGGGGGAGCAATCAACAAAATGTTTTGTCCTGAGATGTTCCACAGTCGTTCATCTGGTGTTGAGATGTGCAAGGGAATTCCTCCCAATAGCTGAATTTGCAACTCGAAGCAGGAGGAAAGGAACAAAAAATCCTAAGAAGGAGGAACTGTATCTTTTTTGCTGGTTGGACTCTGAGGGAGGAAGGATTACTAAGCATAAGCAAAAGATCCCCAGTGCTTGCCAGGGTTAGCCCTAAAGGACACATAGAACTTGCTTATTATAGAACAGAGGTGGGAAAACTATGGCCCAGGTGCCACATCTGGCCCTTCAGACATTTTAATCCGGTCCTCGAGCTCCAGCCAGGGAGTGGGTTCTGGGGCTTGCCCCACTCTGGCGCTCCAGCCAGGGAGTGAGGCCTGGGGCTTTCCCCACTCCGTGCATGCCATGGACGGGAACCGCAGCCAGTGGGGGTTGCAGAGTGGTGCCTGCAGACAGGGTACCATGCAGAGCCGCCTGGCCACACCTCCATGTAGGATCTGCAGGGGAGATATGGTGCTGTTTCTGGGAGTTACTTGAGGTAAGTGTCACCTGGAGCCTGCAACCCTGGTCCCTCCCATGCCCCTTCCCCACCCCCGAACCCCGTCCCACCCTCCGAATCCCTCAGTCCCAGCCTGGAACATCCTCCTGCACCCCCAACTCCTTACCCCCCCTGCACCCCAACCCTCTGCCCCAGCCCGGAGCCCCCTCCTGTACCATGAACTCCTCATTTCTGGTCCCACCCCAGAGCCTGCACCCCCAGCCAGGGCCCTCACCCCCTCCTGCACTCCAACACCCAATTTCATTAACCTTGTAAATGGCTCTCTTATTTCCTTTTCCTAGTTAATAAATCTTTTGCTAGTTTATTACTGGATTGGCTTCAAGTGTTGTCCTTGGTGTGAGATCTAAGATGAAATTGACCTGTGATAAGTGACTGGTCCTTTGGGACTAGGAATAACCTGAATATTATTGTGATTTTTGGTGTAAGGGATCATCTGTCACATAGGCAAGCTTACCTGGGCGACAACACAGACTGGAGTACCCAAGAGGGCCATCTGTGACTCCATGTTAAGGCTGTTATAGTGCTTGAGGAGTTTACACTTGATACTTGGTTGTTGAAATCTAAGTATAGAACACACAATCAATTTGGATTTTGTGCCCTGATTCTTAACAGTCTGCCCTGAGGTTGGTACCCATGCTCTTGAACTACTACAGGATAGCTTGGCAATCAGCCATACCAAAGACCCTCCAAACTGCCTAGAGAGAAACAGAAGTTTCATTGGAGAAGGCCTTCTTCTTCTTCTTCTACTGCGACTTCAATGGGGCAGACACCAGCTTCAAAACAGTTTGGTGGTTGTGTTGAGAGTTGTTGGGAACCTCATTAGGAGATCAGTCCATTTATTTTGGGAGAGCTTGGAAAAGCATTACCACTGACCAGTGGGTCCTCGAGAACACTGAAACAGGCTATTCAATTCAGTTTCAAGCAATTCCTACTCACCACCTACATTTACCATCCTTCTTCAGAGACTGTTGCAACAAAAAATGGAATCCCTGCTCACTCTTCGAGCAATAGAAGAAGCATTTTTATTTGACTAGAACTAAATCCTCTAGGATCTCATTAAAGTTATTTCTTGTTTTTGCTGAAAGAATGAAGGGACAAGCTACATCATCCCAAAGACTGTCCAAATGGTACCCATGTAGTTAGACTAGAATCCTCTGTCCAGGCGAGAGCCCACTCTGTCAGAGCACAAGTAGCTTCTGCATCATTGTTCCCATTGCTGAAATTTGTGAAGCAGCCCACTGAGGTTCAGTACATACATTTAATAAATTCTTTTCTTTGATCCTGGCATCTAGATCTAGTACTTGTTCTGGCAGACCTGTTCTGCAATCTCTGTTTAGTAGATGCTGAGTGCCAGCTTCTTATATGAGGGCACCTCCTGTGAGTTGCCAAGAGTGGAATACATATGGACGATCACGCAAAGAAGAAGGACCAGTTACTTACTTTACAGTAACTATTGTTCTCTAAGGTGTGTTCTCTCTGTGTGTTCCACAACCTGCCCTCCTTTCTCACTATTACTGGGCTTGATAGCACCTGCTTTCTCTGTTGGCAAAGGATCTGAGGGCTAGTTTGCCCTGCTCTGCCCTCTGCTGGGTGGCTGTAAGGACACTCTGGGTACAGGCATGGCCCCACTGGACAGCGCTGGCCAAAAGATTCTGATCTGGAGTGCATGAGGTGCATGTGCACCAAGAGTGGAACCCATGTGGACAACACATCTCGAAGAGCCACAGTTACCATAAAGTGCATAACTGTTCTTTGTTTTGTTCTGAAAAAGATAGGTGACGTGTGCTGCCATGTATCTGGAAAGTTTCTGGGGATATTCGTAAGTGCTTCCCAAGATGTGATGTGATTATATAACCAAGGAAGAGTTAAGAGGGTTTTTCAAGACCAGGATAAGAAGTGACTGGATCACTTTCTATATGAACATCCACAGAGAGAAGATTTTTTTTTGATAGGAAAGGTCTCTTTTATGTAGCAGACAAAGTAGCTAGAAGCAGGAGCTAGACAAATTCAGACTGGAAATAAGACACATACTTTTAACAGTGGTGGTAACTAACCATTGGAACAACTTACCTAGGGATGTGGTGGAGTCTCTATCACAGTGTCTTTGCATCAAGACTGGGTATCTATTGAACAGATATGCTGTAGGTCAACTGGAATTTATGGGCTTGATGCAGGAGTTTACCAGGTGGGGTTCTAAAGCCTGCATAATACAAGTCAGACTGGATGATCAAAATGGTCTTTTTAGCCTTAAAATCTATGAATCTATGAACATCCCATCTTTCTAAGCAGACGGTAAAGTCTTTAAATCCTAATCCTGTACCTGACTAATCTGGAGCATTAAGGCCAAAAGCTACTATGGTGCTGGTGCCTAATGGGGGACAAGATCCCATGCAGAAGATCTGTGAACCCCATGTGCCACAGAGAAGATCTCCATACAAGGGTTCATGTCTCATTGTGAAAGGGAATAATGTAGGTGGACAAGGAACAAGACAGCCATTGGCAGCAAAAGCCTTTTTTGGGAGTCAGGTGAAGCTGGTCACATTCACTATTCCAGTTCTTAGAGGGTTGCAGCATTTGCAGCCCATCTGTGCCAAAGAACAAGGATTTTGTTCCCCTGCAGGCTTCCTAGTATTATGTGCAGGACTCTCTTTCTTGGGCTTTGCTTGCAGGATTGGGATTTGGGCCTTATTGAATATGGCTGGTTTTAAAATAACAGAATATATACAAAATAGAATGCATATCTTTTTCTTTTGATCCTGAAAATATCAAAAGGCATAAAAACATTAAAAGGGAGAGAGGACTATAAATGCAGAGTGTTTCATGCTCCTTTACAAAGGTATCCGTGAACACATACAATGACTCAGTTGAATAGACGTGCAGGTGAGAATTCAATAAAATGTATATGGATAAAAAGAAAGGGCTTTTATGCCCCCAAATTTTAAGAAAATTAAGATCCTAGAGCACAGCAGTAAATGCTTCTTATTCAGTTCCCAAAGTCTTGTACACAGCAGCATACCATGAGCAGGCAAAAGACTTCATCATCACCTGCTGAGTGTAAGTAAAATTGTCTTTCAGGCGCTGCAGAGAAAAGCATTTGGTGATATTTTCATTCTGGTCTTGTGATTGCTCATAGAACTGTTGGTTTAGATTCATGAATAGTAAGATACGTGTGCTGTTTGCGTTTGTGATGTTGGCATTGAATGTGTTATTTCTCTTAAAAATTCAGAAAGAAAGGTCAAGTGATGTAAATGAATGAGCACCATATAGTTTTTAAGATTAGCTTCTCAGATTATGCCTAAACTAAGGAACAGGTTTTCTAAATTATTTGTGCATGTTTCCAAAGGGTTGGGGTAAAGAGTCTAGTAGGTTTGACTTTTTTTTTTTTTTAAACAGCTGTTGGGTGGATTTTCGAAAGTGCTTGTTGTTGGCCTAATGTTGCTGTCATTGGTGTTTTATCATTGACATTAATGGGAATAGGATTAAGCCAATGCTCCCAGTAGAAAAGTGTCCATGTTCAAAAAAACCCACTATGTTTGGTGCTTGATATTTGAACAGACACTAATTGCTGGAGAGGAAATACACCCTGTCACTGCCTGACCCATAATTGATCTTTGCATCTGAATAGAAGACATTATTCTGCAGTGCTAGTAGTCCAGGAACTTTCATGGGCACTAAATTCTCTCTCAAATGTACATTTAGCACTTCTGTATTTTAGTTCAGCACTTTACCTATATTTTAAAGTAGTAATTTCTGCATTATGACAAAAGGAGCTTTTAAAATGTAGTTGCCTTTTTTTTGTTTTGCTTCCAGTGGTCTAATCTTACGAGTCATTTACATATACATCCTCTGTTGCACATGATCTGAGGGCTTGTCTTCATGAACAATTAGGTCACGACAAGCTGGGGTGGGAATCTCTCTTGCACTAGCCCTCCCTGTCCATGTGGATCCTTTTGATGTATATTTACAGTTGTGTTAATGCACTAAGATCTAGTCCCATTTCAAAGAGGACCAGATCAGAGTGCATTAATGAACTATTAAAGTGCAGCCACTTGATCCATGTGGACAGATGGACAAGCTCAAAGTCTCTCTTGCACATAGTTTAAAGAGACACTTCTTTTTGTGTGAATTATGTAGGCTCTTAGTCAACAAACCAGGGAAACATAAGCCTAACTTTAAACACATTACCATCAGTGGGACTGCTCGGGTACTTAAAGTTAAGCACATACTTAACTTTGTGTCTTAGAAATTTTAATTTTGCTGGTTGCTTTATAAAAAGATAGGGCAAGATTGTAGGTTGGACTGCATGCCTGATCAGGAGCATAAGAGGGAGAAAGAACTCCCCTTACACAGGTTACCCAGACCCAGGGTTCTGGCATGTGGGAGTGAGTTGGTTCTGCAGGTCTGGTACTCCATCCTATCTCAGAACAGGTGGGTGGAGAAGGACAGGGAGTGGAGCCTTGGCTCTATCCCCCCACTATTGTGTCAGCTGCAGAGCTGAACTGGTAAAGAAGAAATTCTATAGGTCAGGTGACTCATAAATGGTTACCATCTTCTGAAATAGCTGGCTGTGTTGTTGTAAACACTAATTGAGAGCATTGCAGCCTGAAAGGGTACAGTAAAACAGGACTCTGGCTTGGCTGGATTCACTGCAGGTAGCCACGGAGTGCGACAGCGTTTGCTGGTGCCAAAGGCCCCATCTCAGTCTTGGAGTATCTCTACACTGCGACAACACCCCTCACCCCCTATGGCACTGAATCTCAGTGCCCAGGGCAGCTGACTCCGGTTTGCAAGGCTCTGGCTGAGGAATTAAAAATTATAGTGTAGACTTTCAGCCTCTGGTTGGAGCTCAGGCTCTGAGACTTTGTGATGGGGAGGGTCTCAGAGCATAGGCTCCAGCCTGAGCATCGACATTGCAATTTTATAGCCCTATAACCTGAGCTACCAAAGCCACTAGTCTTTTATCACAGTGTAGATGTACCCTTGGAAGCCACGGGCCTGCCTCCGTGAAGCTACATGGTCCTTAGGGCACAGCACACTAAGGGGTCACTCCCAAGAGACTGGTTACAAGCTGAGTCACAGATCAGACCTGGTGACAAGCCCCTATACAAGAAACATATCAAAATGCTTAATTCCAGTTTTCTCTAGAAGGAAATGCATTACCAGTGACTGCCCCATTTCCGCTGAATATGTGCAGAGTCACACGCAGAGCAACGGAAACAGGTATAATTTTATCCTCCTGCTCAACAAGAAAAACAGTCTGTATTTTGAGTTTGAAATTATGTCATCTTTAAAAATGTGAAGACTATTCCTTCTGTTCACTCAAATAATGCAGAGGGATGCCTTTCATTTAGCTTGTTGTTCAGCTTTATGGCATCTCTCATTAGTATAAATAGGAACCCATAAATAGTACCAGACATTTAGTTTGTGATTTTTTATTTATTTAGCAGGAAGCATTGGCAAATACTGAAAAAAAACTGAATGAGTTTAATAGGGGATGGAACTGATCTGCAGTTTTAATTATTATACTGTGTTGAAAGTAATAAAGCATGGTAGATTGAGGTGTTCTCATGGAAATGCACTTAATGAGCTACCCGTTTCTGTCCACAAGCAGGACAAGTTTGTCTTTTTTGGTTATGTGAATATGATGTTCCCGGATGGTTCCAGATGGATGATTCTGGAAAATGAAATCTCACACCTTTGTACCAAATACGAATCTGCTCCAGAACCCAGTGCACTCAATGGAAGTACTCCCATTTACTTCAGTGGAGTTTTGATTGGGCACGTAGTATGTACCGCATTCCTGAACTGCTCCCCCAGTATAGATCACTCAGCTCTATAGCCTAAAAGTGCATCAGTCGTCCTTTTGCTAGTCCTTAGTACAAAAGGGTACCAGCACAATGGGTACTAATTAGCCCCCTTGATTGCTCTCTCAGGCGAGGTGCCAAAGAATAAAGTCCCAGTTCAGCAAAACATTTAAGCATGTGCATAGCTTGATGCACAGGAGTGGTCCCCTTGTCCTGAGTCAGACGACTCATGCTTAAAGCTACGGATAGGCTTAAGTCCTTTGCTGAACCAGCCACTAGCGATCGAACTTGCACTCTCACTTGTAGGGACCATTCTTGCAGGTCATCCTTTTAGCTGGAGACTGTCCTTAGGGCAAGGCAGGGAAGCTTACACTGCTCCTCCTTTCTGAGCTATACCTTTGGATAAAGTGAGAATGTCACTTTGTAGAGCAATCACTTTCACAATTTTCGCCAGCGCTAAATTCATGATGAGTAATTTAAAGTAAGTGAAGATGGCAATCAGAGTAAGCAGAGGAGCACAAGATCTAGAGATTCTACTAACCACAGTGCAAAAAAACAAAACAAAACAAAACACTATTAAGCTTTAGTACATTAAATTAAATGAGTCCAGGGACCCTTAACAAGAAACACCTTCTAACCTCTAAAAGAAAGCAATAAGCTTTAATGAATACGTGTGTGCGCGCGTGTGTATAAAAAGAAACCTTGTTCAGATCCTTTACATTTCTTAACTGAGCTAAGCATTGTAGACCCATAGTATATTACGCTATCTCTTGCTGCCTTGAATTCTTTATTGTGACATGTATTGTCTATAGAGGAAGGTGAGCTTGAACCTGCTTTAAATACCCAAGATCATTTGTATTCAGTTTGATAATTAATTACATTCCACTAATGTACATAGCACAAATTACTACAAGTATGCATTAGGCTCATTTTAAAGAAATGTCAAGTAGCCCATAGCATTCACAACATTAAGGAAATTATGAGCCTGTTAAATCTTATTTTGCACAAAAAGCATGGATTTTTTTCCTTGTTTTTCTCATGCTGTGCATGCACAATAATACACAGATTGAGCTATTCAGATTTCAGGCTTGAAAAAGCTTCATAATAGAGTTGATTTTGTCAATATTTTGCAAATGTGAGAATGTTTTCACACATCATTAACGATAGTCTATTTCAATACAGTACCACTTAACATATCGTCGCAATGTTTAGTAAACCCAACATTCTGACCTTGCCAGATTTACAGATGTGCAAGAAAATAGTTTAGCTAGTGTGACAAAGTTCCTCCTCTACCTTGGTGGGTCCTGCGCTTATTGGTGGATTTGTTCACCTCAGTGATCTTCCCCTCTTGTGGAACCCACAGTCTGGGTCAGCTCCTCCTGTTCTGAATCAGGAGTTGGGAGGTTTGGGGGAACCCGGGCCCGCCCTCTACTCCGGGTTCCAGCCCAGGGCCTTGTGGATCGCAGCTGTCTATAGTGCCTCTGTAACAGCTGCATGACAGCTACAACTCCCTGGCTACTCCCCATGGCTCCTCCAAACACCTTCTTTATCCTCACCACAGACCTTCCTCCTCGATCCTCCAGCAGTACACCTCTCACTCCTCAGCTCCTTGCCTTCTTGCTCCAGCTCCTCAATATGCTCCTCTCCCTCTGGCTCTCCCTGCCTGACTGGAGTGAGCTCCTTTTTAAACCAGGTGCTGATTAGCCTGCTTGATTGGCTGCAGTGTTCTAATAAAGTAACTATCTCTACTGCCTTCAGCAAGATCTTAATTGGCTCCAGTTGCCTTGATTAACCTGGACAACTGCCATTTGGTTACCAGGTACTAGGGATTTGTTTAGCCTGGGGCTAACATACCTGTGAGGACGACAACCTGCTTCTCCTGGGGCCAGGAGTAGCTCCTCTCCCTCGACCGCTCTGCTGTGGAGGAAGAGGGAGAGGGCTGCTGCTGCTGCGTCCTGCGTCGCTGGCCCTCGCTGCTGCTGTTGCTGCTGCTACTGCTGCTGCTGTCTGCTTCTGCTGCTCCCCTGGCTGGGTTAGGTACCACCACCACCCTCTCCCTGCTATCAGTTTGCTGGCTGGCTAGTAGAATCTCCCCCCCCAGTTCCTGTGTTACCCCAGCTACAGCCCTGAGGGGAGGGGGGCTGCGCCTGCTTCCCAGAGAGGGGGGTGTGAGGGACCCCGCTCTTGTTGCTGAGGACACCTCTGAGCGGGTCCCTCCTGCCTGGACACCAGACCACCACCACCTGGAGCTGCTGGACTGCTGGGGCAGTTGCTGGCGAGCTGTTGGAGCCCGGAGGAGGTGAAGGAGGAGGAGGAGACCGCCCGCTGTTGGAGACCACGTGAAGACCACTGTGAGGGGGTATTTCTGGATGAGTCCTTTTCAACCTGTGCTCTTGTGGTGGGGGTTGGACTGAGTCTGCTGGACCGGGGTGTGGCGTGGGGCCTGCCCCGCCATCTGTGTTCCTTTCGCCCCCACCAACATCGTTGCCCCTCTCCACCGCCCCCTGCTGGCTGTTTTCCTTCGCCCTTGGACTCCTGCCTCTGGGACTGAGCTGCTCGCCTGATCCACCCACTTGCCACATTTGGGCCGCACAGCAGCCTATAATTAATTGACTTTTTTTCACAAGTGCCTGTGGGCGCACCACCTTCCCCACTCCTCCCTGAACTGGCCCTTTCCTTTTTTGTCCGCCCCACCTATTCCCTCTGTGGCCCTGCTAGTTTTGCCCCAGCCCTGCAGCTATCCGTGGTCCCTCTGCCCATTCCCAGCTAGCCCTTCTCCCCCCACCCTGTGCTCCCCTGCCCTGATTGGTCCTCCCCTCGTGCGCCCACGCCCCCCCCCAAGCGCTTGTTGCCCTTCCCCCATTTGAGTTTTCCCCTTGTTCACTGCACCCCGCCATCTGCCATTGTTCCCCTGATCCCCCAGTGCAACTGGAGGAGCCGGAACTCCCTCTGCGTCGGTGGCCCGTCTCCCCTTCACCCTAGGTCCTTGGCTTGCTCCCCGCACCCCTTTAGCCTTCCCTTTCTGGCACCCTCCTCCCCTGCCTGCAGCCTAGCGGGGAGGGGTGGTCGCCTCCTCTCCTTCCCCTCCCCTCGCTGTTTGTCCCCCTCCCCGCTCTCGTTATGGCGGGGGACGCGGCGGGGGAGACCCCACGCGATGCTCCCACTGCCCCTCCTCCACCTGCCCCCATGTGTCCACTGCCCTAGCCTCCACCTCAACCGCCGCTGCCGCCGATCCACCTACCACCGCCCCTGCTGGGGCACTGGCAGCGGCGAGTACCGGGGAGACCTCCGCTGCTGCCACGTCCCTCCCCCTTCCGATTCGGGGGGAGCTCCCCCAGCCGGTGGGAAGGGTCGGGGTGGGAAGAAGGGTAAGGGCCCCGCTAAAAAGGCCAGGCCCTCCATGGCGGAACCTGCCCCCACTGCCGCAGCCCCGCTCCCGGCTGCGGCATCCCTCCCCGCTATTCCCTCCACCAGCTCTGCGGGTGTCCCTCCCCCGGCCCCCAAGGGCATACGCCCAGGTGGCGGCGGCCCCCCCGCCTGCCACCGCTCCTCCGACCACCGCTCCACCACCATCTACAGCGGCCGGGGACCCTTTCCCACCTTGACCAGGAAGCACGGCGTCCGTTGCCTCCTGGTGCCCGCCTCGCCCCACGTGGAGACCTACGTGCGGGCGTTGGCGAGGGTGGTGGGGCCCACGGCCATCGTGGCGGCTCCAAAATGTACGGGAAGGTGGTCTTCTTCCTCGCATCGGAGGCCGCCGCCAGGAGGCGGTAGAGAGGGGCCTAGCGGTAGGGGGCGTGTTCGTCCCCCTGGAGCCGTTGGAAGACCTGGGGGTCCGCTTGGTCCTGACCTCCGTCCCTCCTTTCCTGCCCAATGCCGCCCTTTGCCCGCCCTTTCTGCCCTGGGGCGCCCCATCTCCGTCATCAGCCCTCTCCCCTTGGGCTGCAAGGACCCCGCCCTCCGTCACGTCCTCTCGTTCCGCCGGCAAGTGCAGCTTCAACTGCCGCCGGCGGCGCGTGGCGGGGAGGCGCTCGAGGGGTCCTTTCTGGTCCCCTACCAGGGGGCCCACTACCGGGTGCACTATTCGACGGGGGGCCCGGTGCTACCTCTGCCGGGCGATGGGGCACATCCGGAGGGATTGCCCCTTGGCCCAGCACGGAGGAGCGTCCGGGACCCCTGAGCCCCGGCACGGTGCCGGCCCTGTCATCGCCGGCACCCCTGCTGCCAGGCACCCGAAGCTGCCCCTCCTCCTCCTTCTCGGTCCATCGCTGTGGAGGAGGGTGCAGCGGGGATACGCCGGGGCGTGGGAGAGGGCTCATCCCAGGGGGAATCTTCCCTCACTTCTGCCGTCCCACCACTGCCTCCTGGAGTCCCAATCGCCTGAGCCATTGCCCTTGCCCCCCGATCCGACCCCTGTTAGCCAGCCCCCGGATGATGCCATGGAGGCTGGTCCTTTAGTGCAGGGGAAGCGGGGCAAGCGGAAGGCTCGAGCCTCGTTAACCCTGCAGATTCGGAGGCCCCCCGGAAGAGCAGGAAGGGGGCCGCCGATGACGAGCCTTCCGCCTTGCCCCCTGATGACTCCCACTTCTGTGGTGCCGGCTGGGGACATCGTGGCAGCACCGGAGGGTAACGCCGCCCCTCCTCCGGGGTCCCTTCCCGTGGAAGCCCCAAGGGAGCCTCTCTCACCCCCTCCCACTCAACGTCTCTGCGAGTGCCGAGGTGGGTGTCACCTCGGGTGCTAGCGAGGAGGGCCCTGGGGTGGTGGAGGGCGATCTCCCTTCCATCTTTGAGGAGATCGAGGCCCTGGGTCTGACCCCAGTCACGCAGGGGGAGGACGACCCTCTGCCAGCGGGCCTCGATCTGGGCGACCTCACCCCGGTCCCCCTGTCCCCGAGTTCCTTTCCCCTGACCGCTGCTTCTGCTCCCGCCTCTGAGGGTCCCCTGGATTCCTCCATCGACCCGGCTGCGGGTGGCCCCTGTTGCTGGCCGCCGAGCCCATTAAGGCGACGGCCAGTGCCCCGCTGCCGGGACCCGGTTCCCAGGGGGTATCCTTTTGGGTGTGGAGAACCGCCCTCTTTCCTAGGCGGGGACCCCATTGACAAACATCTATCTCCAGATGCCGAGGCTGCCACACGTGCCACTCTGGCTGCGCCCGGCATCATTAGGGGTCCCCTTCCCACTTCCCAGATCCCTGAGCCTGACCAGAAGGAGCCACCGTCCAGTGGCTCACCTATAGGGGCTCAGGATCCCGTCTCTGCCCCCTTCCCAGATTCTCTCCCTGATCCCCGCCCTATCCTGTTAGCCCTGTCCTTGTCCCCCCCACCTCCTGTGATGCCAGTGCCGCCCCTGGGAATACCCCCCAGGGTGCGGCTCCGCTAGTTTTTTCCTTTCCCGACCCACCAGGGGCTGCTGTTCTCCTTCCGCCACCCCTTGTTGAACCGGGGAGCGGGGCGGGGGTCGCGTGGCGTCGGCCCATCGGACGCCACGTCGGGGGTCTGCCCCCTGCCTGCCCGCCTCGGTGGGCCACGGGGCTGTGACGGGGGCCCCACTGGGGGACAGTCATCGGTCAGTGACCCCCCCCCCCATGCGCTGAGGGAGGAGCTGCGGGAGTTCCTCGAGGACGTCCGTGGCTCCCGTAACAAAGTCCATCTTGCGCTCCAGCGCTGGGGGATTTCCATCAGGTCCTCCGGGCCGCGAGGGCCCTCATGGGGGAGGGTAAGAGGACCGGGAAGCAGGCCGCCGCGGCCTACCAGCGGGTCCGCCTCTTCCGTGACTCGTTAGTCACCTATGGGGTAGGTCACGGATTGCTGCGCGGCCTGCCGGAGGCTGTGGGCGTGTCTGCTGGCGAGGATCCCCCCCAGCCCTCCTCATGGCACCGATCATCTTTGCCACGTTAAACACCCGGGGCTGTAGGATGGGTCTCCGCAGGAACCAGGTGCTCTCCTACCTCCGGGGGGGGTTACTCTGTGATTTTCCTGCAGGAGACCCATACGGATCCGGCCGCTGAAGCTAGCTGGCGGCTGGAGTGGGGGAACGAGGCCTACTTTAGCCACTTCTCGGTTTGCGCGGCTGGGGTGGCGACCTTGTTCTCCCCCGACCTACGGCCCGAGGTGCTGGGGGTCGCTGAGGCTGTGCCGGGCCGCCTGCTGCACCTCCGGGTCCGCATGGAGGGGCTTGTGGTTAATCTCGTCAATGTTTATGCCCCGACATCGGGCCCGGAGAGGTTGCGTTTTTATCAGCAGGCGTCCGCCTTCCTCGGCTCCCTGGATCCTCGTGAGTGCCTGGTCCTGGGAGGGGACTTTTAATACCACCCTGAGGAACGGGACCGCTCGGGGACCGAGCAGTGCCCGGCCGCCGCGGACGTCCTCCGGGAGATTGTCGAACGCCACTCCCTGGTGGACGTCTGGCGCGACCACCACCCGGACCGACGTTTCGACGTTCACCTTCGTCCGGGTGGAGGCCCATCGGTCGTGCGCTCCCCGGCTGGACCGCATTTATCTGTCACGTTTCCACCTTTTACGGGCCCACTCCTCCGGCGTTCGGCCGGCCCCCTTTTCGGATCACCATCTTGCCACCGTGACAGCCTCTCTCTGCGCGGAGAGGCCGGGGCCGGCCTTGGCACTTTAATAATAGTTTGCTGGAGGATGCGGGCTTCGTGGCGTCCTTCCGGGAGTTTTGGCTGGCCTGGCGAGGGCAGCGGCGCGCCTTTTCCTCGGCGCGCGGCGGTGGTGGGATCTGGGGAAGGTGCGCGCCCGGCTCTTCTGCCGTGACTACACCCGGGGCGCCAGCCGGCGGAGGGATGCGGCCATAGAGCAGCTGGAGCGGGAGGTCTTGGAGCTGGAGAGGCGTCTGGCCGCCCAGCCCCGAGGATCCATCCCTCTGCGGAGCGTGCCGGAGAGAAGCGGGAGGAGCTCCGAGCCCTCGAGGACCATCGGGCCCGGGAGCTTTTGTTCGATCCCGCATCCGCCTCCTTCGGGAGATGGACCGCGGCTCCCGCTTCTTCTACGCCCTGGAGAAAAGGAGGGGGGCAAGAAACACGTCACCTGCCTCCTGGCGGAGGACGGCACCCCCCTCACGGACCCGGCGGAGATGTGCGGGAGGGCCAGGGCCTTCTACGCGGCCCTTTTCTCCCCGGATCCGACCGATCCTAACGCTTGCAGAGTACTCTGGGACGGGCTCCCGACGGTCGGCACGGGCGACCGGGACCGGCTAGAGCTGCCTCTCACTCTGGCCGAGTTCTCGGAAGCCCTCCGTCGCATGCCCACCAATAAATCTCCGGGCATGGACGGGCTGACCGTGGAGTTCTACCGCGTGTTCTGGGACGTTCTCGGCCCAGACCTGGTCACCGTCTGGGCCGAGTCTTTGCAGAGCGGGGTCCTCCCTCTCTCGTGCAGGCGAGCCGTGCTCGCCTTATTGCCGAAGAGGGGGACCCGCCGACTTACGGAATTGGCGTCCCATCTCGCTCCTCAGCACGGACTACAAAATCATTGCAAAGGCCATCTCGCTGCGTCTAGGGTCCGTGCTGGCGGACGTGGTCCATCCAGACCAGACCTACACCGTCCCGGGCCGCACTATCTTTGATAACTTGTATCTGGTCCGGGACCTTCTGGAATTAGGGTGTAGGGATGGTCTGTCGTTCGCCCTCTTGTCCCTGGATCAGGAGAAGGCGTTCGACAGGATGGATCACGGGTATCTCCTGGGTACTCTGCGAGCGTTCGGCTTCGGACCCCGTTTTGTGGGTTTTCTCCAGGTGCTGTACGCTTCTGCGGAGTGTCTGGTCAGGCTCAACTGGACCCTGACCGAGCCGGTCAGCTTCGGGCGGGGAGTGCGGCAGGGGTGCCCCCTCTCGGGCCAGCTGTACGCCCTGGCGATCGAGCCCTTCCTCTGTCTCCTCCGCGAGAGGTTGACGGGGTTGGTGCTTCGGGAGCCGGAGCTGCGGCTGGTCCTGTCGGCGTACGCTGACGATGTGCTCCTCGTGGTCCAGGACCCGGGCGACTTGGCGCGGGTGGAGGCTTGCCAGGCTGTGTACTCGGCGGCCTCCTCCGCCCGGGTTAACTGGGTCAAGAGCTCTGGCCTGGTGGTCGGGGACGGGTGGCAGGCGAGCTCCCTCCCACCCGCGCTTCAGGCCATCCGGTGGAGCGCGGGTCCGCTGCTCTATCTCGGCGTTTACCTTTCTGCCACGCATCCGTCTCCGCCGGAGAACGGCACGGTTTGGAGGGCAGGGTGGCGGAGCGGCTCCGGAAATGGACGGGACTACTCCGGTGCCTCTCCCTTCGGGGGAGGGCACTGGTGCTTAATCAACTGGTCCTGTCCATGCTCTGGTACCGGCTCAACACCCTGGTCCCGCCCCGGATTTCCTGGCCAACCTCCGGACGACGATTCTGGAGTTCTTTTGGCCAGGGACGCACTGGGTCTCTGCAGGGGTCCTCCACCTGCCCCTGGAGGAAGGGGGGCAGGGCTGAAGTGCCTACGCACTCAGGTCCGTGTCTTCCGCCTCCAGGCCCTGCAGAGGCTCCTGTATGGTGCGGGTAGTCCGGCGTGGAGCGTACTGGCGCACGCCTTCCTCCGCCGCTTCCGAGGGCTCCGATACGACCGGCAGCTCTTTTACCTCCATCCGAGAGGTCTTCCGCGAGACCTCTCCGGGCTGCCGGTCTTCTACCAAGACCTCCTCCGGACCTGGAAGCTCTTTCCACGACCAGGTCCGTGGCGGCCACCGTGGGGGCCGACCTCCTCGCGGAGCCCCTGCTACACAATCCCCAGCTTCGTGTGCAGGTGGCGGAGTCCCCCGCGGTGCGCCAGAGGCTGGTCTTGGCGGGAGTCACCAGGGTCGGAGACCTCCTGGACTACGACCGGGGAGATTGGCTGGATCCCCTGACGCTCGCCCGGCGCATGGGGCTCTCCAGACCTCATACTCCCTGGCGCGTACTTCAGGAGGTGAGGGCCGCTTTGCTGCCTGCTGCTCGGGCTTACCTCGACCGGGTCCTACGAGAGGGACGCCCCGCCCACCCTCCACCCCCCGGGCCCCGTGGACATTTTTATAGGGCCCTGCCCCGTGGACCCAATCGGCCCCCTCACCCTTTCTCTGCAAGCCGGCTGCACGATGTGCAGCCGGTTCTGTTCCAGACCGCGCCACGGAAACATCTGTACACGCTCGTGCTCCACACCCTTCACTACCTCACCCTCGCGTCCCGCCCCCGATACCAAATGGCGGGACCTCCTGCCACCTCTCGAGGGTGAGGCCCCGGTGGGCCAGCTTGTACTCTGCCCTGGTCCCCGGCCCGCTGGGGATGTCAGTTGGCGGCTCCTTCATGGGGGCCGTGAGCACGGGTGTGTACTTGGCGCGGTTCACCCCTGTCCCCAACACCTGCCCTTTCTGTGGCGAGAAGGAGACCTTGGCGCACATTTACTTGGAGTGCGCCAGGTTGCAGCCCCTGTTCCGGCTCCTCCTGAATATCTTCTTGCGTTTCTGGTTGCACTTTTCCCCTCACCTTTTTATCTACGCACTCCCCATCCGTGGCCCCACAAAGTCGCGGGATCTCCTTCTCAACCTCCTCTTGGCCCTGGCCAAACTAGCCATCTACAGCACCAGGGAGAGGAGGTTGGCTGATGGGATTTCTTGCGACTGTGGGGCCTATTTCCGCTCCTCTGTCCGTTCACGCATCCGGCGGAGTTCCTCTGGGCGGCGTCCACTGGCTCCCTTGACGCCTTTGAGGAGCAGTGGGCGTTGTCCGGGGTTCTCTGCTCGGTGTCCCCATCCGGTTCCCTTAATTTAGCCCTATGACCTCACTCCTGATCCTGTTTTTTCATTAGTTGTCCCCCGGACTTACTTGGTGTTCTAGCCCTGTGGATCCTCCCCTTAGGCTGGGGGGAGGTCCTTTAGAAGTGGGCGGGCTTCGCCCGCCCACCCCTGGGATGCCAATAGGCTAACATACCTGTTTCTCAGTACTTTACTGTAGCCATCTGGCCTTGCCCCATCACACTAACTAAAATGTAAATATTGTTCATTTGTTCACCAGAGCCTATGTAGGGCTACAAATGCATTCCTATTTGCTCCATCATTTTTGTCTTTCATAGATATGTTCACTAAGTTGTCTAATACTACAGTGTTTTCTGAAAGGAAAAGCAGTGTTTCTTTTTCTCGTACATTCAACACAATATATTTTAATTGTCATATTGTGCTATATTTGTTGCACATAGTGAAGACTATGTAAGCCATTAACGTGTAAATCTGGCCCTCCCCTGACAGACACAAGATATGGAAGGCCCTGAATACAGCAGGACTGGTATAGTTCCACCTTGCATGGTGGGGACTGGAGGGTGGGGTCCTATGCCGGATGTCTGAACTCCTTCATGAAGGATATTTGGGGAAGGAACTAGCATATGTGGAACTATACCAGTCCTGTAGTATTTCACATCAGCCAAAAGGACTATTGCAGTCCTGAGCATGCAGTAACATCTGAGGAGTGATTCCACTGCTGCTTTGCAACTTGAGGGGAACTTGTCTTTTCACTCTTTTCATAGACCTCCCCAGTGTTCAGCCCATTTTCTTGGCTTGTCACTTGGACGCAAGATTTGGGAGCAAGTCCTCGGCATGTAAATTGTTCTCTATTGACAAAGGATAACATTGAATGGACATGGACAAGGTGTATGTTAAAAGCAGAGGGCATTCATTAGAAGTGAGGTAATTAATAAACATGTCTGCTGATTGTTACCAGAAGGAAAGGCTTGACACTAAAAAAGGGGTAGGGGGTGTAGCTCAGTGGTTTGAGCATTAGCCTGCTAAGCTCAGGGTTGTGAGCTCAATCCTTAAGGGGGCCATTTGGGGCAAAAATCTGCCTGGGGATTGGTCCTGCTTTGAGCAGGGGGTTGGACTAGACCTCCTGAGGTCCCTTCCAACCCTGACATTCTATGATTCTAAGAGCAGCTTTACTAATATGAATATTGCAAGCATTGTTTCAGGCTTTTTTATTACTATATTGGTTTCTGTGTGTACAATGTTGAAGATGCAAATATGGAATAGTGAGGCATTCCTCAATTCAAGGGCAATTACTTTGAAGACAGACATAGTTCAGGGGGGATTTTAAATTTGCAACATACTACCTGACACTAATTAAAATAAATACTGGATTTTGCTATTTATATTCAATAAATAAAAATCTTTTAAGTTGTTAATGAAAAAAATTTTAGGGAGTGAGGCTATGTTCAAGTTTTAGGAAAAATTTCAGCTGGTAATATAGATTTGGTTAATATAATTCTTTCATTTGTATGCCATTTCTCCATTTTTTCCTATGGCTGTATTTTTTACAGGGTCTAGTGGGAAGTTTCCTTAGCATATTGCTCTCCGGCCTGCAATATTCTTGCTATTACTGATGACAAAGCCAAGTCCAACTTACTTTTTGTTAGCTGATTTCATTAATCATTCTTTTGACTTCAAGTGTTTACAGCTTTGACAGAGTTGGCTCATTTGTGACTAGAAAATAGGTCTTTGTACATCCAGTATTAACTTATAGTGCATGATACCAAAAAAAGATGTTTCCATCAGTCAAAGAATTGTCTAGATTTATGGCACTGTCTTGTTAATTAATTAAATGGATAAGTCTGTTCGTCCCTTCTTTTTTCTGATATTCAAATTCTAGTTTTTTATGTTTATATGTGAATTTAATTTAAAAAGAAACGTTACTTTTTGGTTTTGGTAAAGGATATAGACAGAAATTTAATCTGCTTCTGAGCATATAATATGTCAGCTTTCAAACTAGCTTTTTATGCGTAAGTCCCTGGGACACAGAGAGACCCACAGAAATCAAGCCACCATTTAAAATAATCAGCTTTTACCCTCAATGACCAAACAGTGGTATATGCAATACTGCAGTTATTACCCTACTCTAAGTAAATCTTGTGTGATCATCGTGGATAATTGTTGACTTTTAATGGCAACCATTGCACTTCAGGGTTCAAGAAGCAGTAATTGTGTGGGGTATGGAAGGAAGCTACTATTCAGACATATCTGCATCTGTTCTAGTATAACAAATACAACAGACATTAACAGGCAAAGTAAATTGGGTCAAGAATCTGTCTAATGTGTTGAGAATTTTTGCTTCATCTAGCTCAGAGATGGATGCTGTTGGACTGACAAATTCTAGGAAGTCTTTGTACACTGTGACTTTGCTAAATGCCAGAATATATACTAAATTCATTTTACCCAGGCCTTAGAATGTCAGCAGTTTGCAATCAGCAGTGTTGTCAGCAGTTTGCAAACAGTTTGCAATCTGGGGACTGTCATCTGATCTTTTCTTTTAGGCTCTGGACTACATTGGGTGTTACTAAGGAACTGGATACTAGCAATTGTTTCAACTAAATGTAGAAAATAGATAAATACTGACTGATTGAAATGGCCCCATGAGTGAAATTCCTGGGTCCATTAGATTATATATAATCTTTTTTTCTTGCTTAGCAAATGGGCAGTCCCTTAAAATGACCCATCTGAAGAAACAAGTAACATTCTAACGAGCTACTCATGGTCTTCTGAGCTACAGGTATGCTATCTATTGTATATGGTACAGTTTAGCAGTCTTACTGCAGCATTCTTCAGCACTAGAATAGAGACTGATCATTGCTTTCAGCGCTTTTATATCTAAGCACTGGAATACAATGTATTATGTTAATCAATTATTGACCATTTTCTTTACTGATTTTTTTAATTACTTTGTTAATATTAATCACTACTCCACTATTCAGACAGAGATTCTATGTCAGGTGTGTACAACACATTTAGGGAGTAGAAACAGTGTATCCCTGAACTATTAGTCTGTCAACACAAATTTACTATTATCCATCGTTAGGCTATATTTTAGTCACAGGTATTTTTAGTAAAAGTCATGGACAGGTCACAGACAGTAAACAAATATTCATGGGCCTGTGACCTGTTCATGACTTTTACTATATACCCCTAACTAAAACTTGGGCCAGGGGCCATGGGTGCTCTGAGGAGACGGGCCAGGGGCGCTGTGGATGCTGGGGAGTGGCCCAGGATCCCCGCTGGTGCTGGGGGTGGAGGCGGGCAGCAGCACGCGGTCTAGGGCCCCATGCTGGTGCTGGGGGGAACAGGGGGCGGTACTGGCAGGCTCCCTACCCAGCTCCAACAGGCATGTCCCTGCAGCTCTAGGGGGAGGAGCAGGCAGGGGGGTGCCGCACGCTGCTCCTGCCACAAGCGCTGACTCTGCAGCTCCCATCAGCCAGGAACCGCAGCCAATGGGAGCTTCTGGGGTGGTGCCTGAGGGCATGGGCAGCATGTGGAACCCCCTGACTCCTCCACCTAGGAGCTACTGGGACATGCCAGTGGGAGCTGGGGAGTCCCTCTCCCCAGTTAAGTGCCGTCCCACACTCCAACCTCCTGCCCTAGTACTGAGGCCCCTCCCATACACCCAAACTGCTGCTGCTGCTGGTCCAGGGACTCCCCGGCTTGGGCAGCCCCTGAGCCACAACTAACTGCTGCAGAAGTCATGTAGGTCATGGAAAAATCACAGAATCCGTGACTTCCGTGACCTCCATGACAGACATGCAGCCTTATTCATCATCATTAAATCTCATCCTGCAGCTATTCCACCACATTCATATATGAGCACATGCGCTCTCTCTCACATATTTGCTTATGTCTGTACTTTGCTGAGTACTTTACTGAGTCTTATAAGATTTACCAAAACAGACCTTGGAAGTACATGGCGCCACAAAGAAGCTAAAATGAATATCTAGCTTATAGCATCTCCTAGTAATTTTCTGAAGGGGAAGAGCTAAGGGGAGAACAGATTCCCTAAATGACAAGTCTGTGATAGGAGGTGATGAAATAAAATCATTGGTATGTGATCTGGATTCCAGCACGTGGCCTAATCAAATGGCAGGACAAGTTAAATGACGTTTTTGTCCTCAGCACTGGATGTGGAGCATGCAGCACAAAATAAAGATCTACTGTGTCCTTTCAACGAGTGTTTTATAATCTCAGAATTCAGGACTCTGCCAATAGTAGTTGCAGTAACACAGTTAGCTTTCAATTCACACTCCTTTTAAGAGCAGGTGTCAGCTTCAATTACTGTTCTACAAATTCATTTTAGTCAGTTAATGAAATCCACTGGAGAATCATATTGATATGATTCTCCAGCTGTCTGTCGAAAGCCTTATATAACATGTTCCTTCTCACCCCGTGGGAAAATTTGTTCCAAATATGCTTTAGACTTCACAAGTCATTCAAGCAGGGCATCAGAGAGTTGTATGTTATCAAGTTATGGTGCCATAATGCAGGAATTATGAAGTTATTAAGGATGTATGATTAAAATTATCATTGCATCTTCATGTGAAGAAATTTTCACTCAACAATAACAGTGAAAGTCAAAATCCACTGGGCGTTGAAGGTGAAGGCAGATGTTAATCTTCCACAATTAAGTTTTTGTTCTTTTTGCTGTTAAATAGTATTTTCTTGTCATTCCCACACAACCTTTTGTTCCTGAGTGCTTGTTCTTGTGAATATTCCACGCTAGGTGTGCAAGCACCCCACACACCTGATATTGGAGATTTTATTGCTAGTCATGTTCATTTGGTCTGCATGCGTACATTGACAAGCCTTGTGCCTCATTCCAAGAGTATAAACTTTGGAGTGGGGCAGAACCAAGCGCCATTTGAATTTCTTCTTACCGCTCTTGGCCTCAGACAGAGTGCTTTGGTGTTCGCACTCCTTCAGCTTAGCCTGTAGAGTTTTGTAACTAGTATTTTAGATCACTTTCCATACAGTTTTTTCTATATATAGTACAAGTTGGTGGAATATTGCCCTTTGGTACTGACACTAACAGTCTATATAGTTTGAGGGAGTTTTCACTTCCATCATGACTCCCCTCTCTTTGTTGTTAGCTCCAGGCCAGTTTTCCTTGTAATAACCAAATCCCTCAGCTTTCCGTTTTGTGCATCTTGTGAGGAAGACTTTCCCTTTAATGCTGGTCATACACGCAGCCTTTTTTGTTTGAGGCTAGAGCCTGTTTTATAGTCAATCAATGCTGGTGAAATTCTCTTGTGCCGCGCAAGTAGAGGGAGCTCAGGTTCATTTGAGACTTGTTGGTCCTCTGGTACCATGTACCTAATTTGTACTAGTTCAGGTGAAGGAGTGGGGCCCTGCCTTAGGGATGTTCTATGGGATTGTAAGCATGCGGACTCACCCCTGCGGCGCCTCCTGCTGGTGGTCTCAGGGAATTAGTTCTCCAGCTGTTGGAGCACCCTCTGCAGGCCGGTGTCCTGCTACCGCTTGGCCCCTGTGTCCCTCCCATACCTGGTGCCCTGTTATCTGGGGCACTGCCCCTTGGCAGTAACCCGTCAGTCTTATGGTCTCCCCTCGCCAGGGAACCCCCACCTGCTATCCCCACCTCTCCTCAGTGTACAGCTACTGCCAGTCATTGTCTAGCCCCCAGTCCCTGGGGCAGACTGCAATATCAGCCTACTCATCACAGGCAAGGTTGGGTTTGGACCTGCTGCCTTTGCTTACCCCTGGGCTGCCCTCTGCAACCACCAGTACCTGTTGGCCTTATGCTAAGCCGCAGCCTGGGGCTTTCCAGGCTGGAGACTCACCAGACCCTCTGCCTTGCCCCAGCTCTGCTCTACTCAGGTACCCCGTGTCTAGCTCCCTGCAGCCAGGCCCATCTCCCTCTACAGCTAGAGAGAGACTCTCTTGAGTTCTGACTCACAGCCTCTTATAGGGGCCAGCTGGGCCTGATTAGGGCATGGCCACAGCTGAGCCTACTTTCCCCAATCAACCCAGGCTTCTTGCCCCACCCACAGCCCTCTCCTGGGCTGTTTTAAGCCCTTCAGAACAGGAGCGGTGTAAGCACCCAGCTACAGGGATGAAGTGCTTGGTATTGGCTTCTGTGGCACTGATAATTTGCTTGGTGGCTTAAAAATCTATGAATCTATGAGCCTTAACTGATTTAGCCCAGGCCCTTCTTTTAAAATGTTTACTGATACATTTTAATATTTGATCCCAAGCTGCATTCTAACACCGCATCTACAGAAATAACCACCAGCTGAGTACTTCTATTTTCTGTGCCAAGGCGGCAGTTTAACGCTTACACAGAATTTGACATGAATACAGTTTGCATTTTACAATAACTGAATTTCCTGCAACTCATTCAGAAGCAGTGCTGAATGCTCGCTAGTATGGGGGTAGATGAAATATTATTTTTGATGTCTATCAAATATATAAGCACTTTCATCCACATTTCATTATTCTGGTATCTTATATTGTTACTTCAGCACAATATATAGACTAGTAACCCAAAGTACAGTTTCTTAAAGGGATTGGTGAAAACTACTTTGTTTTTAGATGCAAACAATGCTGCTCATTCTTCTGGCGGAGGAAGAAAAGAGAATGCGGTTCAGTGGTTGCTATGATGCTAAATGAAATTTGGAAGCAAGAAGCTGAAAAACCCCTTAGCTGCAGATGTCTGCCATAGTTGCCTCACACAGTGACAAGCTGTTGAGCAATATTAGCCCAGCTGTTAACACCCACAGAATAGTGCTGAGGCTAAGCATTAATCTTACTTTGCGGCTTTTGTCAGTGATACATAGGGGTAGATAGATTGTAACTGATCGCCAGACCAGCAGGAAAATGTTAATGGACGGGTAGTAACGCAGTCTTTTTCTATAGCCAAGATACAAATTCATAGGCTGACTAGTGGCAAATTCCACATTAGCCTGGGAGAAGGTTTGTAAACATCACAGATTGCTGAGATTACACCATTCATATATTGTAGAAGATTGGTGAATCACATTAATGCCAGAGAGAGAGCCACTGCAAACGATCACGTGTTGTGAATTAGTAAGAAAGTGAACCAGCACATGAAAAAAAAATAAAGACCTTGCATCATAAATTCTATTTTGTACATTTGTTTTCACAGATGTGGCCTAGTTTTAATTTGATAAGTATACTCGTAAATATAACACTGGGCCAGATTCTCAACTGCTGTAAATTGGCCTAACTCCATTGATTTCCATGGAGCAACACTAATTTATGCCAGGTGGAGAGCTGGCCCAGTATATTTTGTTAAAGTAACAAAAGCCTATTCATATAAGACTTCATTAATAGCCCTTGGTTATTAATGCTTTGTTATCTCTTGGGGCAGGGAATGTTTTCTGTTCTGCATTTGTACAGCATCTAGCACATGACTCGTGTTCCTACGTGCTATGCTAATACAAATAATAATAATGATGTTTGGCTGAAAAATAAAGTGGTGACACCATTACTGGGGAGAATTATTGGGTTTGCAAATGAGTGAAATAATAAATAATGCAACAACACTGGATGTCAGATAATCAGAAATAAGATCCACAGTTGTGTGCAAAATGTATGTGTGGGCATATACCCCCCCCTTTGCCTTTGTGACAACTAACAGAAGTGTCCAGATCACGGGCCCTGGTTCTCATGGGGGACTTCAATCACCCTGACATTTGTTGAGAGAGCAATACAGCAGTGCACAGACAATCCGGGAAGTTTTCGGAGAGTGATGGGGACAACTTCCTGGTGCAAGTGTTGGAGGAACTGGGCAGCACAGTATGGGGAGGAGGTGAGTAGCCCTCAGTGGTGAAAGAACAGGTTAAGGACTCTTTGGAAAAGCTGGACATGCACAAGTCTGTGGGGCCAGATCTAATGCATCTGAGGGTGCTAAGGGAGTTGGCTGATGTGATTGCAAAGCCATTGCCATTATCTTTGAAAACTTGTGGAGATCGGTGGAGGTCCCAGATGACTGGAAAAAGGCAAATTTAGTTTCCATCTTTAAAAAGGGAATAAGGAGAATCTGGGAATCTACAGACTGGTGAGCATCACCTCAGTCCCTGGAAAAATCATAGAGCAGGTCCTCAAGGAACCCATTTTGAAGCACTTGGCGGAGAGGAAGGTGATCAGGATCAGTCAACATGGATTCACCAAGGGCAAGTCATGCCTGACCAATCTGATTGCCTGTTATGATGAGATAACAGGCTCTGTGGATATGTGGAAAGCGGCGGGCATGATATAGCTTGACTTTAGCGAGGCTTTTGATACAGTCTTCCATAGTATTCTTGCCAGCAAGTTAAAAAAGTATGTATTGGATGAATGGACTATAAGGTGGATAGGAAGGGGGCTAGATTGTCGGGCTCAATGGGTAGTGATCAACAGCTAGATGTCTAGTTGGCAGCCAGTATCAAGCAGAGTGCCCCAGGGGTCTGTTCTGTGGCTGGTTTTGTTCAACATCTTCATTAATGATCTGAATGATGGGATGGATTGCACCCTCAGCAAGTTCACGAATGACACTAAGCTGAGGGGAGAGGTAGATATGCTGGAGGGTAGGGATAGGATCCAAAGTGACCTAAACAAATTGGAGGATTGGGCCAAAAGAAATCCAGTGTGGTTCAACAAGGACAAGTGCAGAGTTCTGCACTTAGGACGGAAGAATCCCATGCACTGCTACAGGCTGGGAACTGACTAGCTAAGTGGCAATTCTGCAGAAAAGGACCTAGGGATTACAGTGGATGCGAAGCTGGATAGGAGTCAACAGTGTGCCCTTGTTGCCAAGAAGGCTAACGGCATATTTGGCTGCATTAGTAGGAGCATTGCCAACAAATTGAGGGAAGTGATTATTCCCCTCTATTTGGCGCTGGTGAGGCCACATCCAGAGTACTGCATCCAGTTTTGGGCCCCCCACTACACAAAGGATGTGGACAAATTGGAGAGAGTCTAGCAGAGGGCAATGAAAATGATTAGGGGGCTGGGGCACATGACTTATGAGGAAAGGCTGAGGGAACTGGGCTTATTTAGTCTGCAGAAGAGACGAGTGAGGGGGGATTTGATAGCAGCCTTCAACTACCTGAAGGGGGGTTCCAAACAGGATGGAGCTAGGCTGTTCTCAGTGGTGGCAGATGACAGAAACAAGGAACAATGGTCTCAAGTTGCAGTGGGGGAGGTCTAGGCTGGATATTAGGAAAAAACTATTTCACTTGGAGGGTGGAGAAGCACTGGAATGTGTTACCTAGGGAGGTGGTGGACTCTCCATCCTTAGAGGTTTTTAAGACCTGGCTGGGATGATTTGCTTTGAGCAGGGGATTGGACTAGATGACCTCCTGAGGTCTCCGCCAACCCTAACCGTCTATGATTCTATGAGTGTGACCACTAGTATTCACACACAAATTGCACCTTTAACCTTCAGACACTCAAGTGCCTTATTTGAATGCACAATTGCAGTAACTACCTGCACCAACGTAGTGAAGACTCCTGTGCATGTGCCTCGATGAGACTCAACATGGATGCAGACATTAACACTAGTGCACTTCGATACAGGATCAGAGCTATAATGAAGATATTATTGATATCAGCTCCCAGTGATCTTGATTCTGGTGTCAGACTGTTTTTTACACCAGTGTAAATCTTTTGATTTCAGAGGAGTCACCCCTGATTTTTGAAGTTGGATAGTAAAATCCATTTGAAATTTTCTGGCATAGATTCCTGCTCTCACCCTCCTGTCCCCCACCCCATACCCCTAGGAAATATGCTTTATGGCAGCTGCCTTTTCCTAGGATCTCAAAGCCAAATGGCACCTAATGATTTCTCTCGAGGAAGCAGATGTTAAAATTTTTGACACATGCTCCTTTGTTGTCAGCCTTTCAACATTTGTTGCCTAATCCCATTGGTATTCATTTTATACAGATTAGCTTTCCTGGATGCTAATTTGCATGCTCTATCAACCTAAACAGAAAAGATATAGTCCACAGATCACATTTATTAGCAGCAGCATGCTCCTGAGGTGCCCATTTACTTCATTTCACATCTCTAAATCGATGGGAGGGGCTAAGAATTAACCATGTTCCTTTTAAGAGGAAGAGAGCAGTCACTAAAAGGAGTGATGCAGTAAGAATTACTTCAAAATATTTTCTCATTAATTTATGTTAACCCCTCGAAGTGCTGTAATATTGCTGCAGAAGATGGTTTAAAGTTATTTTCAAAAAGAAACCCTATTTAACCCTTTGAAATCAGCTATACCTCAGATAACCAGCATCTGAGCATTAGCTAATTTCCAAGGTGCTAATTTCTCCATTAATGGGTGCCAGTGGCAGGGAGGAGTGAGACTCTCTAGTTCTCGGGGACATGGATGAGTCAGATCTCGTACCTGTGGGGACACCAGACTGGTCCCATACCTATCTATACTGTTTCCCATCTCCACCTGCTGTCAGTTCCTAACTCATCCCTTGTGTCAGGAATCAGCCAGGGAAGACAACACAGAGTTGAAGGGCAAGGCAGAAGTGGGGATGAATAATGTGGAAGGAACAAGACGGGAAGGAAGGGAAGTGGGAGGAGGTGTTCAGTTCCTATTGTGTGTGAGATCAAAACAGTAATACATTCTTCAGTTAAAGGAACCTTTGAAACATGCTGGGGGCTGATGCCATCTGTAAGCCCTACAATGCATCATTCTATGATTTTTAGGGAATCCTTTATATTCTAATGAGGATACTTAGTGTTTCCAGTTACACTCAGGAAAAAATAAATAAACTGCAAATAAAACTTTTTTTCATAATTGTAACAGCCATTACTGCTTTCCAAGGAAAACCAGAATTCACATTACATGGGAATTCAAGAGTCATTTAGAATCATGTCCCTTCTGGGCTCTTAGTATTCAATGCTGATATAACATGGTGTTGGGGTGATGTTGATTGTCCTCTGGAATTCACTGAACAGTACCATGATATTGGGCACAAAGCTGTTTTCTCTGTTTATGTGCTGTGCTCTTCCCTCACTCGCTCCTTTCATTATAGTGCTGTCATTATGGGGTTATTCCTGCCTCTTCAGCTAGTTGTGCTGTCAAGTTAGGATTAACAGCAACACCAGGGGTGCTAGCAGCGTGGCTTAGCACTGACGTTGTTCATGAATAGAAGAGGGGAGTTTGATTCCCGCTTCTGAGCATTTAAACAAATATTTGTAGGGAAACCAGCTGCATTAAAAGTCTGGTCAGCGGCACAGCAGGGCTAAGAAGCAGCGGCATGTCCCCGTTCTGACTCCTAGGCATAGGGGCAGCCAGGGGATTCCGCAGGCACCATCCCTGTAGCTTCCATTAGCCACAGTTCCCAGCCAATGGGAGCTGCAGAACTGGTGCTTGGGATGAGGGCAGTGTGTGGAGCCCTCTGGCTGCCCTTATATGTAGGAGTCAGAGGCAGGACATACTACTGCTTCCGGGAGCCGCTTGAGGTAAGAGCAGCCCAGAGCCTGCACCCTGACTGCCTCTCATGCCCCAACTTTGTGCCCCAGCTCTGATCCCACTCCTGCCCTCCAAACCTGTTGGTCCCAGCCCAGAGCCCCCTCCTGCACCCTGAACCTCTCATTTCTGGCCCTACCCCAGAGCCCGTGCCCCCAGCCCTGACCCTGTACCCCCTCCCACTCCCCAGCCCCTTGCCTCAACTCGGAGCCCCCTCCCATATTCCAAACCCCTCAGCTCCACCCCTCAGCCCAGAGCACCCCAAACCTCTCATCCCCATCCCAGAGTCTGCACCCTCAGCTGGAGCCCTCACATCCCCCACCCCCGCACCCTAACCACCTGCCCCAGCCCAGAGCCCCCTCCCACACTCCAAACCCTTCAGCCCCATCCCAGAACCCCACCCTGCACCCCAAATCCCTCATCCCTGGCCCTACCCCAGAGCCTGCACCCCCAGCCAATGCCCTCACCACCTCCCGCACCCCAACCCCTGAGCCAGCCCGGTGGAAATGAGCAAGTGAGTGAAGGTGGGGAGAGTGAGTGACAGAGGGTGGGGGGATGGAGTGAGCAGGAGGCGGGGACTTCAGAGGAGAGGCGGGGTAAGGGTGTTTGGCTTTGTATGAGTAGAAAGTTGGCAACCCTATGGCTACTGTGATTCCTCCCTCTATGAGACAGCAAACATGGAAGGGCATGCTCAGTCCTGTCATGGCACTGGGCAGCTCCTGCCTACCACTGAAGGGATAGATTAGATGTTCCCGATGCCATGAGGGTGCTGATTGCCAAGGTGCAGGTGTCAGGTGCAATATGTGACAAAGACCCAATATAAGGGACAACAAAAAATGTATTCATGCTAGAACCTTTAAATGGTTTCTGAGTTCTTTCTTTAGTATATGGGACTTCTTATTCACCTGATATTTTCTCTCTGTCGTAAAGAATTTTTAACATCAAAAGGTACAGGGCATCAAATGTGCCGAACATGGATATCTTGGGGGGTAAAATGAATGACAGCCCTCTAGCAGTAGGTTGAGAGCACTAGTACAGTGGCCCCAGGAGAATGGATGCTACGAATTTATGACAAATAAATTAACATGTCAGATAAAGCCCTCAAGATATATAAAGAAACCTTATTCAAGAGTGCCTGGCTGCCAGAATGAATTTCCAGGGAAAATCCTCTAGAACAGTAGCATCTGTTCATTACTGAAATACTGGCAAAGATACACAAATGCCATTGGGAGGACAGGCTGCACTATAAAACTTCTGCTAACCGAAGGGTTATGCAAGCAAATTTCTGCAAGGAATCCCATTTGGCCTGCTGCTATTTTGGCCAACTGCGGAAAATCATTGCTTCTGATGGGGGAAACCATGCAACTCTGATAGTAAAACAAACAAAAGAAACTCAGAGACCATTAAGTTTGCATGCTTCAATGTTGAAAAGAAAAGCAATGACAAATATAAGGTTGCACATGCAGCCACAACTCATCTAACACTGTCCTGCTGTGCAGTCTCATACAATCACATACTCTTGCTCAAATAATACACTACCAGTTATTTACTTTAAAACCAAACCTGATTGCATCTGGAGAGGAGGTTTCCAGGGCCCCTTGTGAGGGATTCACCTGTCTCTTAAAATTATTCAGGCTGGATGCTATGCTGTATGTTTCAGCATATTTTTCAGGAACAAAGTATAAATATTTCTGCACAATGACTTTTAGTGCTGTATTAGGCCCCCAGTCCTGCAATGAGCTCTGCATGACTACTAAAGTTGGACAGTTTTAAATCAGCAGCTCTGCATAACTTACATCCAAGAGTTTTAAGGGAGCTCAGTGGATCAATAATACTGATTTTCAGTAAGTCTTGGAACAACAGGGAAGTTCCAGAAGACTGGAAGAAAGCTAATATGCCAATATTTAAAAACGATAAAAGGAATGACCGAGGTAATTATAGGCTTGTGTCTCAGGATGCTCACGCCCCTGGGCTATGCCTCCTAGGGGCTGCTCTGGGAATAGCTCTCTTCTAGGTCTGACACTTCCTCTTGCAGTCGCTCCTCTTGTTGTCCTCTCTCTGGCCCCTTTCTCGCACCAAGAACTGCAGCTTTCCTTTTTGTGACAGCCCTCTGGCCAGGTCACTATGTGGTTTCCCCTTCCAGACCTGCTGCCTTGGCACTACCACTTTGTCAGTGGCTGGTAGGGGAACCTGGCCCACCCACTACTCGAGGTTCCAGCCTGGGGATCCTGTAACATGCCACCAAGGTCTGCTCAGTCTCCACCCTCACTGTTCTCTTCCTGGGTTGCTTCCTATCCACCTCCCACAGGCTTTGTTCTCACCGCTTCCCTCTTCTGAGCAGGCCCTTCCCTCAGAGTCAGTGTGCTTCTCTTTCCCTGGGGTCCCTCCTTCCCTCTCTTATGCACAGAGAGTGGCTGCAGACTTCCTCACTGCCACCATTTCTGTTGCCAGCTTCCTGGCTTTATACTAACCCAGCTACTCCTGCTCAGCTGAGCTCCACCTTCCAATCAGGGGGTGCTTGTCCAGCCTAAGCCCCTCATATTTGGCCTATCACATTAAGTGGCCCTTTCTCAGCTTCCTCAGGAATGGTGTGGGGTGAACATCCCATCACAGCCTGCCAGTCTGACATCAATCCCAGACAAGATAATGGAGCAGTTGATATGGGAGTCGATTAATAAAGAATTAAAGGAGGGTACTATAATAAATGCCATTCAACATGGATTTATGGAAAATAGATTCTGTCAGACTAACTTGATAGCTTTTTGATGCAATAAGTTTGATAAAGGTAATAGTGTTAATGTAATATACTTGGCCTTCTGCAAGGCATTTAACTTCGTACCACCTGACATTTTGATTAAAAAAACTAGAAAGATATAAAATTAACATGGCACATGTTAAATGGATGGCTAACTGATGGCTAACCGAGGTCTCAAAATATAACTGTAAACAGTCATCGAACAGGTGTGTTTCTAGTGGGGATTGGTTCTTGGCTGTATGCTGTTCAACATTTTATTAATGACCTCAAAGAAAACATAAAATCATCATGGATTAAGTTTGCAGATGAACAAAAATTGAGAGTGTCATAACTAATGAAGAGGATAGGTCACTGATTAAACATTATCTGGATTGCTTAGTAAGCAATATTTATTTTAGTATGGCTAAATGTAAATGTATACTTCTTGGAACAAGGAATGCAGGATACTTACAGGATGAAGGACTCTATCCTGGGAAGCAGTGACTCTGAAAAAAGATCTAGGGGTCATGGTGGATAATCAGATGAACATGAGCTCCCAGTGTGATGCTGTGCCCGAAAGGGCTAACGCAATGCTTGGATGCATAAATGGGAATTTCAAGTGAAACTAGAGAGGTTATTTTACAGCTGTATTTGTCACTAGTTTGACTGCTGCTAGAATACAGTGTCCAGTTCTGGTGTCCATAATTCAAGAAGGATTTTGATCAATTGAGAAGAGTTCAGAGAAGAGCTATGAGAATGATTAACATGCTGTGTAGGGATAGACTCAAGGAGCTCAATCTATGTAGCATCATAAAGAGAAAGTTAAGGGGAGGTTTGATTACAGTCTATAAGTACCTAGTGGAGAACACATATTTAACAGTAGGCTCTTCAATCTAACAGACAAAAGTATATAACACAATCCAATGGCAGGAAGTTGAAGCTAGATGAAGTCAGACTGGTAATAAGGTGTTAACTTCTAACAGTGAGGGTAAATAACCATTGGAATAACTTACCAAGGGCATGGTGGAGTCTCCATCAGTGGCAATTTTTAAAACAAGATTGGATGTTCTTCTAAAAGATCTGCTCCGGGAATTATTTCGGGGAAGTTCTATGGCCTGTGTTATACTGGAGGTCAGACTAGATGATCACAGTGGTCCCTTCTGCTTGGAACCTATTAAATCTGTAAATGGATCCACATGGAGCTCACTGAAGAGTCTAGGGCTACGTTTGTTTTCCAAGTGGCGCTACCTCCCTTCTTGGTCATCTTTATGAGAAGGCTGTTTTGTTCAAAAGGTAAAATGAATAGAATCCCCTCTGCAAACACCTGCACCCCGGCAGATGGGTTTATGACAGTCTAAAGAGGAAAGTTACTACAAGATCCTCTTGTTAAAAAATTGGTAGCATGACACTGACTGTAGCACTCTGTTACTTATGGATTTTTATATGTATCGTTACATTTTTTGCTTTGTTTTTTTTTTTAAATCAATGTGTAACCCGTCTGCCCCTCTGAGTTGGCAGCAACAAGGGCCGGGTTCAGTATCCAGGGGTTCCGTTTCAGTAACACAATGCATAACCGGCTCGAGCCCCCACCCGTGACCTGGGACAACTTACATACCACACAAATCCTTCCTGGGCGCCTCTAGGAGGCAATACTTCCCTCTGCAAGCACGGAGTCTGCAGTGTCAAAACCTTTTAAATAAAGGGAAGGAACTTCATGCAGCATCCCCTTTGAGAACACCACAAACAGGAGTTATAACAAAACCATAAACAAAAACCCACACCCCAGTACATTTGGCAATGTCTTTTCCCTTCAGGTCTTAACGTTCAATCACTCCAAAGTCCAACAACCCAAGTCTCTTGCTCAATGCCACCCCAGAATCAAAGTTATCTGTAGGGTCTTCCCCCCAGCCTAGGTGAAAGGGGCACCTATACGTGGTCCAGGGCAAACTGCCCTGCTCTCCGTGGTAGATCTGCTTCCGCGCCTCTCCACGAACTGCTCCGTCTTACCAGCTGCTTCACTCTGCTCCTCCAGCCATCGCTTCACAAAACTGTTCTGCTCCACCAGCTGCCTCCGTGAGCATGCTCCAGTTGTTCCCTGCAAAACTGCTTGACCCTCCGCGCGCTCCGTGGGCCACTCCACCTGTTCCACAGCTACTCCACTCTGCCAGCCGCTCCGCTCCACTCCACCAGCTGTCCCGTGGTTCGCTTCAGCCATCTCCACAAACTGCTCCACTCCACCAACTGCTCTGTTCTGCCGTATAGCTTCAGGCTCCCCCACTAGTTAGCACAGTACTCAGTGCTCCTAGCTCAGTAATTTCAGCTCTTTTGTGATTTCAACTCTTAGTGATCTCAGCACATTGTAGGAGAGTCCCAGTGCTAGTGCACCATTTGCCCAAAGTGAGTTCAGCTCAGTAACCTGTATCTAGATTCTTACGGGAATAAAAAGTCAACTCTGATATTCCACAGTGGAGAGAGGAGAGGTGGAACTGGTGCATCTGGCTCCACAAGGAGACTGCACCACCAGGCACAGATACCTGTCCCCACCCTCTCTCAATTCAGTGGGTTTTGGAACCTATGTCCCTTGTCTAGCAAGTACCACCAACTGAGGTTGAGTCATTTCTGTCACAAAGCAGTCCCACAGCTCCCCATGCACACAATCATGGAGACAAACTTTTTTTTTTCCTCCTGCCCCAATAACAAAGAAATTGGGAATCCCAGAGCTGTTAAAATCACCATTCCAAGCTGCTGTGGGCTTATGCTAAATTGAGGGTGGATGCCAATGCAAATCTGTCCACACCTTTTGAGATTCTTGACATTCTTTCCACACTCCCTACAATTCACCACCAGATGTCAGGATACAGCTCATCCTGACTCTGCTTACAAATGAATAATCTTACAGTGTTCAACTGGAATCTTTGTGTAAACCAGTATTAGGTAACCATGAGTGTATTTTTCATCGCGGAAGTACAGAAAGAAGGGAGAGTGTTGTTATAGTAGAAGAATAATGTCTGTTCAGTTCTCATTGCATCTTGTACAACAGTCTTTTTGATAAGAGTTTAAGGGATGATTTATGAATAGTGTATATTCACACTATGCCACTGGCAAATTGTTTATTTTTTATAAAATCCAGCGGCTGTAAATATGTATGTGTGAACTGGAATCACTGTAGAGTGTGTTATAAAGTAGTTTATCAAATTAGACATTAAGAGTGAAATCCTGGCTTCACTGACGACGATGGCAAAGGTCTCACTGACTTCAGAAGTGTCAGGATTTCATCTCAGGACTCTTGTTCATATTAAAAATGCCCATAGGGAAATTCCATAGTGAGCTTTGTTCTATGCAAATTACGTACATAGTTACACTTCGATCTTAAGCTGAAAGCCATTTTGTTTGAGAGCTACAATACCTTAACAGAGCAATGTCTCTTGCTAGATATTTTAATATGTAAAATGGATTAACTTGTGAGTAACTTTTATGTTACATTTGTCTGTAGATCAGCAATTCAGAAGCTGGGAGCAGAAGTATTTGAAAAGGTTTACAGCTATCTTAAGAAAGCAAGACAGCAGAATGCAAGTGAAGATGAGATCCGAGAATGCCTGGAGAAAGTTGTTTCTAGAGCAAGCGACTGTTTTGAAGTGGATCAACTTCTCTACTTTGAGGATCAGCTGCTTGCCTTAGCTCCAGTGTAAAATGTACATCAGAAATGGCCAACACTGGAGACGTGAAAACGCCGAGCTACACCCTTATGGGACAGCAAACAAGTACTGTATTATTGGGGGGCCAGGGAGGCGCACATCATGGTGACAGTCTTTTTTCCCCACTTGTTTTATTGCATCAACAAGTGTATTCCCTTAAGTCCAGATTCTTCACCCACGGGTTGTTCCCATTGACTTTAATGGTGCACAATCAGGGTCCCAGTGATGTCAATGAGAGTTTTGCCGCTAATTTCTATGGTAGCAGCAGTGGGCTCTGATCCAGCAAGACATTAAGCACATACTTAAATGTTTTGCTGGGTTTGGCCGTGAACAGCAGTGTGTGCTCTGTTGAAGGCCTGTATTTCACCTGAGTGCCCTTTGAAAGAGCCATGCAAAAGAGGGAGCAAGAGAGACAGGAGGCCTGACCTGAAGCCTGCTGAAATCCATGAAAATGTTTCTATGAACTTCTGTGGATTTTGGATCAAGCCCATAATGTACAACTAGAAAAATAAATCCATTTTGGCTTCTTCACAGATCTTGTTAACTTTTTATCTCCATATTTATGTTGCCTTCTCTAAAAGCATAATACTTCTACTTATATCAAGTACCCCTCACCCCACCCATTATGACCCCTTACTTTTTCTTCCTAACGCTTTCCCTTTTTGTTCTGCCGGCTGATCACCCTAACCATGACTTGTTAAGCTCTATATACGGAATAAATATAATACTATATATCAGGTTCTCAGGTGAGCCTTGGGCCAAATTCACTTTAGTCTTCTCGCCATAATCAGACCCCTTACATTGTCTGTTCTTGTGCAGCACAGTGCAATCCTTTGAATGTACTCAGGTGGGGAGTGTGCAGCAATGGCCCTCAAAATCATTGCAATTTGATCTTGGGCAGGCCATTATGGCTGGAAGCTGCAGATACTTAGCATCTTTGGAAAGAAAGTCAGCCACTAACCTCTCTGTGCCTCAATTTGCCAATCTGTAAAATGGGACTAATAATACTTCTTCTGGTGTGTGGCTTCTGATAGCACAAACAATGAATTAGGTGTTGGTATCTATCTATTTCCATCATAGCAGCAGCATCCAGGGACATCAAAAGCATCCATCCACCATCAGGAGGATCAAGCGGGCAGTCCATAAGCAGATGGCATGCTGTTTGTTCTTGAGATCCCCAGGGGCAGGAAAGGGAGCTCAAGAAGCTCCAATGGTAAGATACAAGTTAAACTGCCAGTGACCACAACATATCTTCTTGTAGCGAGGAAGGATCTTCTGGTTCATATGGTTGTTCAGAGTGGCATGCGAGTTCTCATCCAGAGAGACTATGGGATGCAGATCTGAGTTATCTATCTGCTAGGAAATGCACCAGTGATCCAAAATATATTCCCTTACCACCTGTTGCTGTTCCTTAGAAAAGTTATGTCTGATGTATTGTCTGAGAGGCTCAACTATTTTAGAAAAGAAGTTTCTTGACTTTGGCTAGTGTGTCAGATATGGCTTTGAGGTGAAATTGTGAAGTAAGCGGTGTTGATAGTTAGCTATGCGCAGTAATGTGGCCAGGGCCTTGTCCTCACACCTAAGTGTAGCAGGAGCAATGCCACCAAGACTGGAAGGCTGGAGACTGGTGTCATCTGGGTTGCACCAGTGATGATGCAAAGGGCAGAGTGGATTGTTGAGTCCAACTTTCCACAATGACTTCTGGACCCTGTGCTGCCACACAGTATTAAACAGCTGCAATAATTAGAGCTTTGGTAGATGTCCATAAGGTTGCAGTGCCAGCATCCCATAAATTACCGGCAAGACTGCAGAGAAGTGCAGAGCTCGATTTTAGCACATATTCTCAATGTGCTGTTGGAAGGACAGAGAGTAGTCACGCTTTATAATGATACTGGCCCACCTTTGTAAAGTGCTTTGAGATCCTTTGAAGGAAGGTGCTGTAGAAGTGAAGTCTTATTAGTCCATTTTAGTATTAAAACAAACAGTAGAAACAAAGAATTTGCCCATATAGCCAAACAAGGTAAGGCATTATGATCCCTTCAGTACAAGTCAATTAGAGTTTGTATTAGGAACACAGAACAGCATGGAGGCAAACCTCTACTCTGAACTTTCATAAAAGCAGAGGTCAAAAGTCCTATTTCTCACTTGTGGTAATTAGTGTCCATACACTGAAGCAGTGGCTCTAGGTCAGGACTGTATGGCCCACATCACCATAGTGGCTGTTTCTGTTCCTGCACATAATTTCTGTTAAACCTATTAAACACTGAAGTGCCCAAAGCACAGGTGACAAATTTTCCCCAGATATGGGAGAAATGTCTGGAGCATGCAAGAGCCAATTAGCCAGCAAAGCAGCCAATAAATAATTTATATATAGCAATACTCCTGGGGGCATTCTGTGCCAAAAAATTAAAAATTCTGCACCAAAACATTAAAAATTCTGCACCAAAACATTAACTTTTCATAATCATGCCAGTTTCAATTATTTTGGTAATTGATTTCAAAATATCTGTCAGCAAGTATATCTGTAACAATACAGACAAACACAAAAATTCCCTGAGGAGTAGAGAGTTAAAGAAACCCCTATGACAACCCAAATCCTGTTTCTCTGTCCCTTTCTCCTCCCCAGAGCCCAGCTGGGGGGCCTCCACAGCCAGTATACCTGAACTCCCTCCTCCCCAGAGCCCAGCCATGGGGCACCCCAGCCCATATATCCATACTCCTTCCCCTGCAGAGTCCAGCTGTGCCCCCCTAGCCCAGACACCCACCCCCCTCTCTCCCCGGAGCCCAGGGATCCAGAGGGAGAAACAGCCTGATGCTTGGTCCCTGACTTATGTGGAGTTTTTTACACACTGCTGTATGCTGCCCTCAGAGCATGCTGGGAACAGCAGGTGCCAGGAACCCTCCAGCTCCCTCCTCCTCCCCCCAGCAGTGTCTTCTATGTGGGGTGCTGGGCTCTGCCAGGTCCAGCATCCCCTAGTGGTGGCTAGCAGTACTGCAGTCCATTTCTGTAGGGGAAAGGAAATTCTGTGTACACGTTAATTTCCGCAAAATTCTGCATTGCGCAGTGGCACAGAATTTGCTCACGAATAATAGCAAGAATGAAGCCCAAGGGAGACAACCTTGCCTGCTGTACATATCTCCAACTGGCTGTGGCCCAAAGCAAATTACTCAAGCACCTTGAAAACAGACTATGTAAGTAATAGATGGCTTTTATGAATGCTGAATACTGGAGTAATCGACTCTTTAAGAAAACAGGTTTTTCCAAGAGCAAGTGAAAAAGAATTGCACGTGGGTATACCATACTCTCTGGAGCAGTCAAGCACTTAGAAAATCATTAAAGGTCTAATCTCTGAAGTTTGGAAATCATGTTTTGGCCACACCACCTGTCCTCGGGCAAACAATCCCGCTCTGATGTGAAGAATTCTTGCCTGAAGTACATTAAAAAGAGATCATAATGGCTTTTAAAGCTGTTTTGATCATTTTCTTATCCCTGTGGGGGATGTGTGCTCCAAGTCACAGTTTGAGCTCTGAGGATCTCTTCACCTTCTCCTCCATCACAACCAACTCCCACCCTCACAGGCCACGTCCATCATTATCTTTCCAATGGTGAGTGGTAGGCAGGGCCGGCTCCAAGCACCAGCAAAGGAAGCAGGTGCTTGGGGTGGCCAATGGAAAGAGGCAGCTCGTCCGGGTCTTCGGCAGCAATTCAGCGGCAGGTCCCTCACTCCCTCTCAGAGGGAAGGACCCGCCGCCAAATTGCTGCTGAAGAATGAAGTGGCATGGTAGAGCTGCCACTGAAGTGCCGCTGATCGCAGCTTTATTTATTTATTTCACCGCTTGGGTGGTAGAATACCCATTTGAAAATCATGCTTTCTGCTAGATTAGGACTAATAGGGGTACAAGTAGTCCCATCCCTATGGGCTTCCTGACTTGCCTTCTCACGCCAAACACACATCAGATAGTTACTAAGATAACATTAACTGCATAGGTAATAAGACTAGAAGGAAAACTCATGAGCAGAGAAAGTCCTCTGATATTAGTGGTGGAAAAAGGTGGCTTGACTGTGGGCTCTGCTTCTGCACTCCTGTTTCCACTAAATGTATGGTATCTACACCCAAGTCTAATAGTCTTAAATAAGGGAATAAAGAGAAATTTTTACCTACAAAACCTAGTGTACTGGCATGGTTCTGTATGCACAGAGGAATCGTTCCAGTTCCTGTATGGCTAGGTGCAGAGACGCGAGCTGAATAAAAGCTGAGGTTCTCCACAGTGTAGTTTATTGAAGAGCCGAACTCACCCACCCTTTCCTTAGAACCTCTTTTTTGCTTAAGCAAACATGATTTGGCAGGAGACTGAGTAAGAGCGAGAGTGCTCATAAAACAGATCGCTGGAGGCTGTAGGCTTCTTAGCCTCCACCCACCACATAAGGATTTTAAATAGACATATGGAGGGTGGGAAATATCTGTAGGGACCCACATACATACCTTGGAATTTTATCAGGTTTTTCTTTAACTTCCTCCTTTACTTATTGAATGTGTAGTTCCCGTGTTGTTATCCAGGTATCTGCACACTTTAAAGGGACTTTAATAACCCATCGTTCACACCTCTTTGGCTTAACTTGTGTAATTTACAGAATCTACCAGCCAGAAAGGACTTTAGAATGTTCACAGAGCCCTGGAGAAGGAGACCCACCAAGCAATTTCCCACTAGTAGTCATTGCCTCTGTCAAGGTTTTTTCCCCCACTTTGAACTTTAGGGTACAAAAAGGGGGGACTTGCATGAACACTTTTAAGCTTAATTACTAGCTTAAATCTGGTACGCTGCCACCAGCCAGAATTTAGTGTCTAGTACACTTTCTGTTCCCCCAAAACCTTCCCTGGGAAACCCAGACCCAAACCCCTTGGGTCTTAAAACAAGGAGAAATTAACCATCCCTCGCCTTTTCCCCCCAGACTTTCCCCTTCCTGGGTTGCCTTGAGAGGCTTCACACCGATCCAAACTCCTTGGATCTTAAAACAAGGCGGAATTAACCGTCCCCCCTCCTTTCCCCCCACCAACCCCTGGTGAGTTCAGACTCAATCCCTTGGATTTTAAAACAAGGAAAAATCAATCAGGTTCTTAAAAAGAAAGCTTTTAATTAAAGAAAGAAAAAAAGTAAAAGTTATCTCTGTAAAATCAGGATGGAAAATGCTTTACAGGGTACTCAGATTCCTATAGACCAGAGGGACCCCCCCAGCCCCAGCCTTAGATTCACAGTTACAGCAAACAGACGTAAAAATCCTTCCAGCAAAAAGGCACATTTACAAATTAAGAAAACAAGCATAAGACTAATCTGTCTTGCCTGGCTATTACTTACAATTTTGAAATATGAAAGACTGATTCAGAAAGATTGGAAAGTCTGGGTGTACGTCTGGTCCTTCTTAGCCTCAAGAGTGAACAACGAACAACACAAAAAGCACAAAAAAAGACTTCCCTCCACCAAGATTTGAAAGTATCTTGTCCCCTTGTTGGTCCTCTGGTCAGGTGTCAGCCAGGTTTACTGAGCTTCTTAAACCTTTACAGGTAAAAGAGACATTAACCCTTAACCATCTGTTTATGACAGCTTCTACTACAGGAGCTCCCTCCTGGATCTCTTCAGTTCTCAGGCTGAACAACCAAGGAGCCCTCTTTTTCCTCACAGCTAGACATCTGCTTTGCTCTTTGATCTGTCCCAGCCCCACAAAAGTATCACTTGGAAGAACACATCCTGGCAGACAATTCATAGGCAGGCCCCTTTCTCCAGGACTCAGCTGGACTAACAGCTCCAAGCTATCTCCACCCAATCAGGGAAACCAAACCCAAAAGTAAGAATCAGCAGATATGCTGGTAGGAGTGAAAGTCACAAGTCAGAGATGTTTTTGGAATATTTCATCCATCTATGGTAACTTGTCACTAACAAGAAATGTAAGCTCCTTAGGGCAATGGTATCTGTCGGCTCGGCTCTGGTGTCCCTTGGAATTGCGTGTTCACAGTGCCGGTATAATGGGTCCTACCAACCTGCAGTCCCCTCAGTTCCTTCTTACTGCCTGTAACAGTCACTGGAACTACCTCGTCCTTGCATTTGCAAGTACTCCTTCAGTTAACTTTGCTCTACTTCTTGCGTATAGTTACCTTTATTCGTAATAAAGTTTTGGTTGTTAGATAGGTTAGTGAACCCTGCTCAACGAGGCTAATTCCTGCCCGCTACTGGGGCATGCCTATGAGTGACCCGCATTCCAGCTGACTTCAGTGCCTGGGGAAAGCTTGTGTGTGGGATCTGCAAAGACTTCAGGCCCCACAACAAAAAGGAGAGAGACACTAGGCTCAAATTTATCCTCATGGAGGCAGCACTTTGACCTCCTTCAGAGCCAAGTCACTTGGACTTGGCACCGAGTACTTCAACCTCTGTTAGGAGCACCCTGGCTACTCTTAGGGAGACTCAGTGCCATTCCGCATCTCCGGCACAGAGAAAGGATGCTCTGTCTGCCTCTTGTGAGCTTCAGCTCTGCAAAGAAGATCACTCCGGCGAGGAACTCTCGGCAGTGTTCTCCATCACTGGTGCTGAGAAAGCAGTAGAAAAAGATGGACAGAGGTCAATCCCTACCCCTGAGGTCGGCAGGGCAGAGAGATGCTAGTAGAGTGTTACCTGCGCTGGGCCACTCTGAGGCTCCAACAACTCATGTGGTGCTGTTGACTCCAGCCATGGAACAGGTACTATTGAGTCCAGCACCGATGGACTCTTCACTGCAAAAGAGCTGGCAAACCTCCACTGCCCAGGTGGTAGCATCAACACCTGGGGTATTTGCGGCAGCAAGAGATCTACTCTCTCTTCTGGTACCACAATTCCCAGCCATACGGGAGATGTCAGTGGTGGCACTGGTAGGAATAACTTCCACGGCACCGTGGCCTGAGGTTCCTTCAAAAGGGAAACTGGCCATGATGACTCAGTCCCTGTCTTCTCCCCCCCGGCACCTCTTGCCGGCACTGGTCAGCACCACTCCACCTTGGTCTCCAGGAAGGGAGTTTTCAGATGGACTCAGAGGCGGAGTCTTACATCTCCCACTGGAGCTGAATGTCTACATTGCAGTTAAACAGCCCCTTAGCATGAGCCTCGTGAGCTTAAGTTAGCTGTCATGGGCAGCTGCAGGTTTTTAATTGCACAGTAGACATACCCTAATAGACATGGCTAGCTTATGGGGCGCCCTATTCAGCATGCTGGCTTTTGTGAATCCCATTCTTTGGCACCTAGCTCTCCCCGTCCATTATATAGGGCAATGGTTTTCAACCTGTGGTCCACGGACCTCTGTGGGGGTCCACAGACTAAGATTTCCAAAGGGGTCTGCAGCTCCATTCAAAATTTTGTAGGGGTCCACAAATGAAAAAAGATTTAAAACCACTGGCATAGGGAAACTAAAGGCCTAACTTAGGGATGTGCATTCCACTAGGTGACAGGGTGCCTAAAGGTTAGGCTTTGTGATCCCGATTCTAAATCTTCCTTGTGGATCTAGGCTCAAAGCATCCCCTGGATCCCACATATTTGTACAAAATGCATATTTCACAAACGCCAGTTGACCTTCTTCCTTTCTATTCACATTCCTAAAAATGACACAAGCAGGATTATTCGATGAAGAGATATGGCATGCAAAGGAATTGATGGGAGTTAATTATTGAACATCTTTGGGCCCTTGGACTATTAAGGGAAAAAGAACATACGACCATTTTGATAAGAAGTACAGCTGTCAACATCTTGTCTGCAGCTGGATTAGAAGGCAGACCAATTACAGCTGTAACAGCAGGCAAGAAGTAAGTCCTTTCTCAGAGGTGACTGGACTGCCAATCAATCCTACAGAAGGAAACAGAGCCACCTGTCTACCAGACAAATTTATAGAGAGTCTGAAAACTCCACTTGCAGGCAGGGAGTGTCATTTTTTGCAGGAACTCAGTGTGACTTGATGGAATTCACTGTGCAGGGCAGGCACTCTCTAGCAGGACAGGTGAATTGTAAGGTATCTGGAGTGTATAGGTATGCAAATATATTTATATTTTTATAGGGTTTGTTTTTAATCTGTAGTCACTGTACAAGTTTAAGAACACACACTGACTTGTTGAAAGGTCACTCCAGGGAGTATGACAATGTTTTTTTGTTTGGTTTGGTTTTTTTTTAGGAGGGCAGGATACAACATAGCTCAGGCCCTCTTTCCCTTCCCCCACTTCCCCAGCCCGGTTGATTTTTGGTTGATGCACAGGTAAATTAGGGTAAATTAGGTAGTAAATGCTAGGGTAAATTAGAGTAGTCTGTGGGCTGCTCTAAATTATGACAGCAACCAGGGTAAATAAGTATTTTTGTCACCTTTCTACAGATGTGAAAATTGAGACAGAGTAAAAAGATTACCAAAAGCCATTGAGACATTCAGTGTCAGGGCTGAGACCAATACTCAGGCATTCCTGGCCCTATGCTCATAGCACGAGATAATGCTCAATGGTTGTCTGTATGTTTCTACCACTATGGGTCCAATCCTCCTTTTGGTATATTGTAAATTACTCCTAATTTGTAGAAATATGTTTGTTATTTATAAGTTATTGATCACATAATTTATGCAAGTAGATTTCAAACAATTTTCACTTCAAATCTTTGCTGTGCATGGAGTGTGCAGTTGCTCACATGACATTGTTTCTGCACCCTGATTGAAACAAACTTTTTAGAAGGGAGAATTATAAAAATAATAGAGAACACACCACATAGAACTTGCTTCCAAAACACGCTATCAAGTGAATTATTATTTACAGTATTTTTAGGATTCATGATTATAGTTACAAATAAACCGATGGCTGTCCAAATACTCATACACAATGATTATATAAGACCCTCATGAATAATAAAAGGATTTGGTTTTTTGTGATTATTTGGCCAGCTCTAATCCGAAGCAACAATAGTTCAAAGCAAAAAACAACACATAATGGTAGTGTAGAAGATTAATCACCTTTTTGCTAGCTAAATGCTCTGTGCAGTTAATCCAGGATAGGCCAAACTACAGCCCGCGCCCCCCTGGCCTGGCCCTGTGCCGCTCCCGGAAGTGACCAGCACCATGTCCCTGCGGCTCCTGGGGGGGAACGGGAGCAGAGGGCTCCATGTGGTGCCCTCGCCTGCAAGCACTGCGCCCTGTAGCTCCCATTGGCTAGGAATGGGGAATCATGGCCAATGGGAGCTTCGGGGGTGGTACCCTCAGGTGATGGCAGCATGTGGCGGAGCCACCTGCCCCACCCCCCAGGAGCCACTACCACATATGCTGGCCACTTCTGGGAGTGGCGCGGGACCAGGGCATGCAGGGAGCCTGCCTTAGCCCCGCTGCTTGCCACTGCCACCCCAGAGTCACTCAAGGTAAGCAACACCGGATCAGAGCCAGCACCCTGAGCCCCTTCCTGCACTCCACACCCCAACCCCTTGCCCTGAGCCCCTTCCTGCACTCCGCACTCCCTCCTCCACCCTGACCCTCTGCCCCAGCCCTACATTCATGGCCCTGCACACAATTTCCACCCAGATGTGGCCCTCAGACCAAAAAGTTTGCCCACCTCTGAGTTAATCTGTATGTGTATTCACTGATGCATTTAGAATTTATAGTGTGCCTTAATGTAAACAGGACTCAGGCTCTGTACATATACTACACTGAGCACAAGCCTTCAAGGTTCTTTTTTCCCTCCCTCAGAGAGAAAATATTTTGTGCTGACTGTTCAGCATACTCTGTAAAATCTTACGTAGGTAATTGCACTGCTAGCTGACTACTGTATGGAGTGGAAGAAACCAGCAAGCCATGAAAAAGTCTGTATCCATAGCTATAATATATGCTTCGAGTTTGTACCAGAGTAGAGAGCAATTAAACCAAACAACCACTCAAGAAAATTAACGTTTATGCTTTCTTTCAGAAACATTGCATATCATACTTGGGGCTGCTGCAGAGTTTTATCGTGTATGTGCTGGAGGCTGTGTATGGGCAGACCAGGAGTGGTTGTTCTTATAGCAGAGTGGTGTAAAAGGCACCCTGGGCTGCAGAATTGAGGGGACACAGCTGTTCAACAGCCAAGATTGTACCCGAGAGAATGGCACACTCATCTTAACTCCCTTGCCCCCCCAAAAGAAAACAAAGCAAAATCAAGTTGCTTGGTCTTTGGAGTAGGAAACTGTAACTTGTTCTTTGAGTAATGTCCCTATGGGTGCTCCGCTTCAGGAGTACATGCGCCCCATGCACCTTTGATTGGAGACTTTGGTCGCAGTGCCCATTTGAGTCCACAGGTGTGCCCTAGCTATTCCCGTGCCTCATAACTGGGGTATATAGACCCAGTGTTGGACGTACCACCCTCAGTTCCTTCTCAGCCTAAGATGGAGCGTCTTGCAGTGCCCACTTCATAGCTAGTTTTTTTCTTAGAAACAGCGTTCTAGTTTAAGTTTGTTGGTTTAGGGTTTAATTAGACCTTTTCAGTCTTTTACTAATTATACTAGTTTTAGTAATTTTTGATTTGGGCAGAGGACTTCTTCAAGAGACTCTTTGTCCTTCCGTCATGTCTTTCCTTGTTTTGAAGGAGTTTATCTTCAGGTTATGCTGAAATCCCCTGGATTGAAATGTTGCCTCACTTGTTGGAATTCTATCCCAGTTAGTGATGGTCACTCTCGCTGTATCTGCTATTTAGAGGACACCCATGTCCCATCTAAGTGTAAGATTTTTTCAGGGTTTAAGAGCAGATCTAGAAAAAACAGAGAGATCAAGCTTTGGTTTCTCAAGATGGAGTACTCCCTTCAACCTGCCTCAGACCCAGGCCCTGATACCCCCATGTATAGTGGCCTTCCAATAATCATAGTGTGTCATCAGCCTCCACAGCCCACTTGCCAATTAGATCTTCACAAGAGAAAACCAAGGGAGAATACTACCAAGGCTTCCCGTAAGAGGAGCTCCAGATCCCCTCAGAGAGAAGGCTGTGCCAAGAAGCCTAGGTCACCTCAAAGACCTGCTGTTTTCATGACCTCACATCCCCAAAAGCATATTGCTCAAGCTCCAAGATCCAAGCTCTATTGGGACCCAAGGCCCCTCCTTATCTAAGGCTTCAGGTACTTCTAAGTCATATGGTATTGACTACGGGCCCTGCTTCCACATTGTCAGTCAACATTGTAAACTGATCAATCAATGTCATTGAAGGTCAGTACCACCATCTCTCATTACAGAGCCTTGCCAGGTTTCTGTCCAGATTCACTGCATACCAAGGAGTTTAGATTCTTACTTGTTTATCACAGATGAACCATCGTCCCTTCTCCTAATGGGTACAGAAAGACTCTTGGTACTGGAGCGTGATCTGTCATTGCAAACACGTCATTCTTCGGTATCGCCTTGTTCATTCCTAAAAAGGACAAGCAACATGCCTCAATACTACCCCTCTCTGCTCCTCCCTTAACCTTGAGGAGGATAACTCCTTTACTGTCAGATTTCTGTTTGAGATTCACTTGATTACCAGCCTAGAGCTACCTCTTCTCACATATTTTCTGAGAGAGACACTCCAAGACACAAGCAGACTCTTGTCTGCCTCTTCCTCCTATTATGACCAATCTTGGATGCCTCCACCTTTTCCTTATGGTCCCCCTCAATGGTCATATTAGGACTGGTGGACTGCTTATTGGTAACAAGTCTCCAGAGCACCCAGCTATACCCATGCAGGAGCACCAGAGGCAACAATCATCCACTCCTCTTATCCCTCTGTGTCAGTCTCCACCTCAGAAAAAATCGTTCAAAGAACAGGAGAAAAGGGCTGATGAGGAAACTACACCCCAAACTAACATTTCTGCCTTCTCATCTGATGAGGGAGTGACACTTCCTCCCCCACCATATAAGGATAATTCAGAAGCTTCTGAAGAGGGTAACTGACTCTCTCCAAATCCCTGTGGAGAAGCTCTGTGAGACCCAACATAAACTTTGGGACATTCTCCATATTGCATCTCGGGTTGGGTAACCTTGCCCATAAACAAAGCTTTACCTGAACCTGCCGAAGCAAGCAGGCAAACCCTGGCCACCATACCTCCAAACTGTAAAAGGACAGGTGAAAAACAGTACGTTTGTGCTAAAGGTTCCAAATTTCTGTTCACTCACCAAGCATCTAATTCCTTTGTTACTGATGCTATGAAGGAATGTAGTAAGAAACACCATTCTAAGGCCACCATGCGTGATATCTTTGATCACAAAAGTTACTCATCTGTCTTGCTGCAGTTTAGAATTGCCAACTATCAAGCCCTGATCGAATAATATAACCACACTAGCTATGGAAAGTTTAACTCTTTTATTGACCATCAAGAGCAATTCCATTCGATCATCACGGAGGGTCAGTTATTAGCAAGGACTTTGTTGCAGGTTTTCCTGGATGCACCTGACACAGCAGCTCGGTCTATCGCTACAGCTATTGTCATGCCCCATGCCTCCTAGCTGCAATCATCAGGAATCCTGAGAGAGATCCAGAATACTGTTGGTGACCTTCTTTTTGATGGGCTGAAGCTTTTCAGTGAGTCCACTGGTGCGTCCTGTGAGTTCTTGCACTCTCTCCAAGATTCAAAGGCTACTCCCCACTCCCTCTGCATCTACGTACCTGTGATTTAAAGATCACAGATGGTCCAGTCAAATTTCCTGCCTATCAGGCCTTCAGAAATGCCTAAGGAGAGACCTAGGTTCCAGAGAGAAAACCATCTGCTACCCCAATGAAAACTGCTCAGGGATTGTTGTCATTTAAGAGTCAGTTCTGATGCATTGGTTGAGGGCTAAGAACTCTCCCACCTTCCAGATCTAAAGCTGCATTATCCTACCCCCTCTATCCCCTCCCTACCCTCTGGAGATCACCTCTCCAATTTTTAAACTACATGGGAGCAGATTACTTCTGACAGATGGATTTTAGGGGCCATAACATTGGGCTATTCCATTCATTTAATCTCCATTCCCCCTCCCTTTCATTCCTCCCCACATACACACACACCAACATCTGCTGAGACAGAAAATCTTATCCCTTCTCCACCTCCACACAGGAGCCACAGAACCAGTTCCCACCTAGCACAAAAGGTGGACTGCTTTTCAAGTATTTTCTGGTTCCCAAGAAGAAGGGAGGATGGATATCAGTCTTAGATTTGAGGTTGTTGAACACTTTCATCAAAACACAGAAGTTCAGGATGGTGACACTCCATCTATAAGTCTATCTATGGATCCAAGGGTTCACAGACCTCAACCTACAATCTCACAAGAAGTTTCTACATTTTTTGGCCTACCAGGAGCACTCCCAATACTAAGTACTTCTCTCAGGCTCTCTACTGCCCATAGAGCCTTTATGAAGGTTCTGATGTTGTTAACCACTCAACTGTGGGAATAATCGGCTACCCTTATCTAGATGATTGGCTCCTCAGTGGCGGCTCTGGCAATGAAGTTCATTCCACAGTAAGAAAGCTATGACACTGTTTGATAACCTAGGTCTCCAGCTCAACAGAGAAAAGTCCACTTTGACACCAATTCAGTCAATAGAGTTTATAGGCACCACAGTAGATGTCACAACTTCCAGAACTTACTTACTTACAGGCAGATTTATAACAATAATGAATCTGATTTTGGAGTTTCAAATGAACCCATAGACAACAGCCAGGACTTGTCTGCAGCTCCTAGGTCACATGGCAGGCTATTCCTTTGCCATACTTCATGTCAGGTTGCACCTACAATGCTTCTGAGGATGGTTGAGAACTCTTTACACCCCTAACAAATGGTCAGAACAAATTATCAGATTCTGGAGTCAAGCAGTGGAAAGACCTGGAAATGGTCTGTGCCCCCTCGCTCCACCTCCCACCACCATAGTATCAGATGGATCTTTCATGGGGTGGGATGCTCATCCTTGAATGCAAACCATTCAAGCCAATGGACCACTGATGAGTTCATTCTCCATATCAGTCTCTAGAACAGTCAGATTTTCCTGCAAACACTGCCTTCCCATGATCAAGGGCCAATCCATCAAGATCATGCCAGACAACAGAGCCAGTATGTACTATATAAATGAACAAGGAGGAGCAAAATACCTCTCCCTTTTTGCAGAAACAATAAAACTATGGAACTATTGCATAGCCCATTGGATTTTCATCTTGGTCTCAGATTTACTAGCTCTCCAGAAAACCATAACTGATGGTTTGAGCAGACACGTCTGCCAGAACCACAAATGGGAAATCAACAATCTGATTCTTAAGCATATATTCCTTACTTGTGGTTCTCTCTTTGCCATCACCCTCAACACAAAGATCCTAAAGTGCTGCTCAAGAGGTATCGAGGTCATCAGTTTCTGGTTTCTGAGAGATACTTTCCTCATCCCCTGGTTGAGGAATCCGCTGATGATGATGCTCCTCAGAGTCCTAAACAGAATCAAGCAGGAGAGGGCCAAAGTCATCCCAACTGCAGTGACTTGGCTGAGGCAAATTTGTTTCCCCTAATGATTCACCTCACATTTAATCCAGCACTACACTACTGACCATTCCCAATTTGCTAACCCAAGATTTGGGGCACACTTTTCACCCCTGCTTGAACACCTGAGGCAGAAAGCTTGGGTTCTATATGGTTTTCTGGGGTAGAGGTCTCCTGTTCGAAAGATGTACAAGAGGTTTTGTTGAAAAGCAGAAAAGCGTCAACTAGAAAAACTTACCTGCAGCAATGGAAGAGATTCCACTACTGGTGTATCCAACGGCATTTGTCCCTGTTGATTCATCCCTTTTGGACATTTTAGATTACCTGATGGGTTAAAAGAATTCAGGCCTCTCTCTAAGTTCCATTAAAGTTCATTTAGCAGGTAGCACAATTTTCCAGTCCCCTGTTGAGAGATGTGATGGTCCTCTCATGGGGTTGGTTGGTTGGGTAGTGTGTCTAGTGGTCAGGGCTAAGGCATGTAGGTCACAGGGGTGTGGTTGGTAGGGGAGCCTGGACCCCCTCCCCCACTCCACTGGGCTCCAACCCAGGGCCCTTTGAGAGCAACCAGTGATATGACAGCCAACGCTGCTTAAGGCTGCCCTCCCTGGGCCACTTCCTATCTCCTCCCCTGTGATTGTCCCAAAGTCACCATCCAGGTTAAGGTGGTGTGGAGGGTGCCCGCTCACCACGAGCACCTTGTGGTTGCAGTATGCAGTCATAGACGCCGACTTCTCCTGGCACTGGTGGGTGCTCAACCCCCTCCTGCCACTGTCCAACTCCACACCTGCCCTGCCCCTCCCGCCCCTGCCCCATCACCATTCCAAACCCTTCCCCAAAGTCCACACCCCAACTCCTCCCCTGCCCCATTGGACTTCTTCCCCAAATCCCTTCCCCAGCCCTGCCTCCTCCCCTGAGCATGCCGTGTTCCTGCTCCTCCCTCCCACATCTTGTTATGCTGCAAAACAGCTGTTTTGCGACAGCAAGCACTGGGAGGAGAAGCGGGAATGTGGTACGCTCGGGGAGGAGGCAGAGGGGAAGGGAGGGGAGGTGAGCTGGGGCCGGGGGGTGGGTGGGGACACTCTCTCACTCATGCCCGTCACCCCTTTAATCGGGATATGGGCCGCCAACCACAGATCTCCAGAGTCTTCTATCCTGGGCCATTCGCTCTAGCTGGTTCCAGGTATAGCCCATTTTTTTGCTATCAGCCTGAAGGTCGCGTCGCCAGGTGTTTCTTGGACGGCCTCTTTTCCGCTTGCCTTGGGGGTTCCACCGCAGTGCCTGTCTGGTGATGTTAGTTGGCTGCTTGCGTAGTGTATGTCCTATCCAACCCCACCTTCTCCTTCTGATTTCTTCCTCTGCTGGGAGTTGACGGGTCCTCTCCAAGAGGTGGATGTTACTGATGGTGTCTGGCCAGCGGATCTGGAGAATCCTTCTGAGGCAGCTATTAATGAAGGTCTGGATCTTCCTGGTGGTTGTTTTGGTTGTCCTCCAGGTTTCAGCTCCATACAGTAGGACTGATTTCACATTGGAGTTGAACAGTCGAATTTTTATTGCCAAAGACAGCTCTCTGGAGCTCCAGATGTTCTTGAGCTGTAAGAAGGCTGCTCTTGCCTTACCAATCCTTACTTTGATGTCTGCGTCTGTGCCACCCTGCTGGTCGATGATGCTACCTAGGTAGGTGAAGGACTGCACTTCTTCCAAGGGGCTTCCATTCAGTGTGACTGGGTCGTTGCTGATGGAATTAATCCTAAGGATCTTGGTCTTGTCCTTGTGAATGTTGAGGCCAACCTGTGATGACGTGGCTGCCACAGTGTTGGTCTTCTCTTGCATCTGCTCTTTACTGTGCGAAAGGAGTGCAAGATCGTCAGCAAAGTCCAGGTCATCAAGCTGGGTCCACAACGTCCACTGGATTCCGTTCCTACGCTCGTAAGTGGATGTCTTCATAATCCAATCGATGACGAGGAGAAAGAGAAGTGGTGACAACAAGCATCCTTGTCTGACTCCAGTTCGCACCTGGAAGCTGTTAGTGAGCTGCCCTCCATGGATCACTCTACAGTGTATACCATCATATGAGTTCTTGATCAGGTTGACCACCTTTGCTGGAATGCCGTAGTGCCGAAGGAGCTTCCAGAGGGTCTCTCGATCCACGCTATCGAACGCTTTCTCATAGTCAACAAAGTTGATGTACAATGAGGAGTTCCACTCCACAGACTGCTCGACTATGATGCGAAGCGTTGCTATCTGATCCGTGCATGATCTGTTCAGCCGGAAACCTGCCTATTGTAGTTGTCTTAGGGATAGATTTTTGCCTTCCCTCAGCTCTTCTCTGCTGGAGCTGCAGGTTGCAGGTCTTCTTTCTTCCCTAGGCAGCCATCAAATAAGCTGTTCCCCTGCCTTTTGACTCCATCACGAGTTATTGTGTTTCCTAGAGGTGTGGTAAGGTGGGGCTGGCTGGGCCCAGAGTAGTTTCTCAACCCCTTGTGTGACATTCAACAATTCTCCAACCTGGGTTGTCTTTTACACAGCTTCACTGTGAAAGCAACCACTCCTGGCCTGCTCACATACAGCTTCCGCCATGTAAATTACTCCCAGCTATAGAGTATGAGTGCTATGGCCAGCCACTCTCGAATTACACTGCAGAACAACACCTGCAAATTCCCAGTCCCAGACTTTCCCCCAGAAATGTGTCTTGTCCTGCCCAGCCCCCTCTTGGAGAACACAAGCTCATATAAGCTCATATAACCCAAAGAACCCATCTCCTTTAGGGGGTGCTCCTGTTATCTCAAATGGAGTTTCCCAAACACTTCAGTCCACGCACACTGGTTTAGATAAAACAATAAACCAAGTTTATTAACCACAGAAAGCTAGATTTTCAATGATTACAGGTAATGAGGCAGAAGAGTCAGAATTGGTTACAAAGAAATAAAGGGTAAAATGCAGCTAACACCTAACTTATCAGGCTAAGTGATTTCAAAACAAAAGTCTCATGACATGTTTTAGCCATCTTATTGGCTGAAATCCTTTCAGCCAGGATCCCTCCCCAGTCCAATAATGCTTCCTTTGTCCTTCAAGTGTTGTTGATGCCGTGAGTAGAGATGACGGGAGAGATACTTTTGGGCGTCTGGGCCTCATTCTTATACTTTCTCTCTTCTTTGAGAATCATCTCCAGCTGGCGTTCAGGGGACAGCAAGTCTGTGGGGACAGAAGCCCCCAGGTATTTCTTTGCCAAGATATAAATTTCTCACTCACACCCTTTTTCCTGCCAAAGAATGGCTGCTTAAACAGTCCATTTGATTTTGTTGACACCTTGCTAAGGCATTGGCTAGCCTTTTGTCTGATAAACTTGTTTGTGGCTGATTCCCCAGATTTGACATATGTCTTGGTGACAACATACAGTAGAATCTTATAACTTTGCATACAGTGTTGCCACACATATTTTACAAGACAGTAACGATCAGCAAATCATACGTTTTCAGATGATACCTTACAAAGCATAGTTTAGGATAAATATTATACAGTTTTGAAGAAGGGGTGGACAGAGGGCTACAGCTTGTCACACCTTGTTTGCCAGTATGGGTTTTATACACCCCACCACAAAAAAATTTCCAGTGTTTGCTCACCCCAACACAGGCAGATTCACCAAAAGATTAGTAAAACATTTTGCACATTCAGGGAAACCACTCCTATGTGGGTCTTCAATTTGGGCCTCATCTTTCTGATACAGCTTCTTTTGAGCCACTAGCTAAGTGTTCTCTTCTACACTTGTCTGTGAAGACTGCATTGTTCACAGCTATCACTTCTACCAGGAGAATTGGTGAGCTGGGGATCTTAATGGCTAATTCCCCACTGCACAGGTTGTTTTAAAGAAAAGCTATCTCTCTGGCCACATGCCTGATTTGTACCCAGGATACCCTCAGACTTATATATCAAGCAGGTCATTCAGCTACCAATTGTTCACCCTCAACCTCATCTGACTAGGGAGAAAGCTCCCTTCAGATATAAGATGTCAGGAAGTTGTTGGCTTTTTATTTGGACAGGACTAAACCCTGCAGGGTCTCTCCCAGGCTTATTATCTCGGTGGTGGACAGTATTAAAGGGGCCCCAGTTTTGACCCAAAAACTCTCCAAGTGAGTTTCGGTTGTGTCCTCTCCTGCTACAAGGCAGCTAATGTCCAGCCTTCTCCCTGGGTTATAGCCCATTCCACTGGATCTCAGTCTACTGCCCTTGCCCTGCTGAAGAATGTACCCACTATGGAAATATGGAAAGCTGCCACACTGGCTTCAGTCTACACCTTCTTTAAACACTGTGCCTTAGTACACACCTCTAGAGCAGACGTTGCCTTAGGGGCTGCAATTCTGCAAAAGTCTTAACCCAAAGAACCCATCTCCTTTAGGGGGTACTGCTCAGGAGTCACCTGACGTGAAATACTCATAGGGACATTACTGGCAGAAAAAGGAGTGGTTACTTACCCTGCACGGTATCTGGAGTTATTGTGTTTCCTAGAGGTGTGGTGAGGTGGGACTGGCTGGGCCCAGAGTAGTTTCTCAACCCCTCCCTACTCTCTGCATCAGAGGTCTGTCTTGGTGGGACTTTGCAAGTGAGGGTGTTCATCTGACACCAGCCTATATACCCTTGGGTTGGGGCATGAGGCTAACTAGGGTGCATGTGCAGACCAAACGGGTACTGTTATCACATCACTGATCATAGGCACATGCGCACTGGAAGTGGAGCACAGCTCGAAGAACTCCAGTTACTGTACAGGATAAGAAACGTCTCTTTATTGTCTTCTGCATCTAAAGGCAATCTTTATTATTTGAAAGTTATTGCTTTATCTCTCACTTTTTGTAACTTTCACTTTCTAGGATGAGTATTTTATTTTATTTTATTGATGGGTTTATACTTTAAGATCAATTGCATGCTGCTTCCATAACTTTCCTGTCGGTGTTTTTTTCCCTTCGGAAATTCATTTTACTTGTTTCTATCTCTCTTCTGACAGAAGCTCTAATCCTATAAGGGGTGTCTGTCCCTAACTGCCTTATGGCCAGATTCAGCCATCCTAACTCATGTTGAGAAGTAACTCCCTCTGCAAGTAGCCCCACTGAAATAAGTGGGAACATTTGTGGAGTAAGTTGCCGCTTAGTGAGCTTGATTGTAACCCTACAATCCAGCCTGAGCAAGAGGAAGTGCATAGTTATGCTGTCCTAGGAGAAGGGTAGGAATCAGATTGTGACTCAAAGTCAGAATCTGGTTCCTGCTCACCCCTTACACCAGCACGCAGGCTGACATGCCATGGCCCACTCCCCAGCTCTGCCTGCCCACTCGATTGGAAGGGGGAGTAGCAGCCCAAGGATGGCAGTGCTCCTCTCTTCTTATTCAGGCTCCAGCAATATGGGTAATTCATGTAGTAGAGCAATCACTCCACCCATTATTCCTCTGTGCAGAGGCACTTCAGGACCCATGATTGAGCCCAGTGGTGGTAAAGATGTCAGGAGTAGGCCCCTAGAAGTTAATGGGAGTTGCGGCCACTCAATATCTGGCAGAGACGCTCAGCACCTTGTGGCTTTGGGCTGTGATAGTCATCAGGTCTAGCTGGTAAAAGTGGGGATCAATTTCATAGCACATTTTTCATTTTGTATTAAAACTGCTACGAGAGAGAGAGAGCTCTAAACCTCACAGAGGTGGTACATCTCTTCACTGTCTAATGACTACTTAATGAGTGTATAAGCACTGCACCATTATTGAATTTTAATCGACTTCTTTATGGCTTTGAGCTATAATAAAAAAGGCAGAAAGACACCAAACATAATGAGCTAGGCATAATTAAAATAATAATACCTAAGAGACACACAGGCCTTTGCAGAAAAGATGGCAAACATAATATAATGTGAGAGAGAAAGCAAATCCTCTGTAAGTACAATAGCTCTGTAGAATCGCAGGACATTTTTACAACAATTAAACATTCAGAGTATTTGGTGACTTATCTTAAAAGGAGATGTGCATAGACAGGAAGGAAATGTCTCACTTTCTGGAATGTCATAGTGGAGTTTGCCTGTAGTTGTGGGAAATATTCATTTTCACCCCCTTCCCTAACCTACTTCCACACACCAAACGCCTGCCCCAATTATCTGGTCATTCAAGGGGAGAAATTTTCAAAGGTACCAATGGCAGTTAGGTACCTACTTCCCATTGGGAATCAGTTGCCACTGGTGCCTCTGAAAATCTCCCCTATGACCTTTATCTCCCTCCTCTTCCTCTCCGCACACCCCAGCATTTTTTATAATCAGTCACATTATGCCTAATGTTGGCTCTGCAAGCTGTACAAATGCACCCTCATAGAGCCCCATTAGCTTTAGCAGGGCTCTATACAACTACAGGGGTCTCCCTGTGTGGATCAGATTACAGGACTGAAGCCACAGATTGCGAGCTCTTCCGGGCTCGTTCATCTGTCTGTAAAGAGCCATAGACACTATTGGGCCCATAAAAATATTCTATAGTGTAACAGTAATAATAACGGGTAATTATATGCACTTCCTTCTATTACTGTGTATAATTACCAGACCCAACGATTTGAACATTTCCCTTGGTGATACATACTCTGGGTTAGGCCAGGCAGGAAGGATGCTCTTCTGATCAATGCACAGGTCTAGGATTCAAGAGACCTGAGTTCAAGTCCTAGCTTTGCTGCAGGTTCTTTGTGTGACCATGGGCAAGTCACTTAGTCTTTCTGTCTCTCAATTCCCCATTCCCCCCGGAATAGTGAGGTACTCAGATACTGGGGTGGTGGGAGCCATAAAACACATAGCTAGGCAACCAGCTCTGAGCTAACAGGGCCTTTTATGTTAATGAGCATTCAAATAGACCCATCTCTCTCATTCTGGGAAGTTACCTAATTGGAGTTTGTCTGGGTAGTTTAGCTATACATTTAGATGCTTTAACAATTCCAGTTTGAAAATACAAAATTAAAATCATATAACCACTTTAGAGGTTAGTCAGGAAAGTTTTCCCCCCAGAGCACACACAAAAAGGTAAATCAGCTAGCCTGTTCTGCAGAGAGATGAATAATTGTCATTAGTGCATCTCTGCATCAGCCCATTCCAGAACCTGGTAGCACGTGGCCAGGGCAGTGCTGAGAAGAGTCTGGAAAGTAAAGCTGCTGTGTTTCCCCGCAGCCATGACATTCATCAGCTGCAAAGATTTTTCTTTCTTGCTTTTCTTTTTTAAAAACCAGCAGAAACGTGTGCACCCTTAGAAACACTTGAATCAATCCACTAAACCTAGCAAAGGAACATGGAGGAGATGTCTCAAGGCAAAGTAGGTCAAACATAAAATCACTGCGAAGGAGACTGTCAAGATCTGGGAAAGGAGCCAACACAGAGCATCTGGATGTTTGGGGGGGAGAAATAACAAAGAAAGAAAATCCAGATTACTGTGCAGTTCCGTTTTCAATAACCTCTTTGCTCACCTGTCTGGGGCGCACCTAGAGAATCTTTACCAATTTGCAGCAACGATGTGAAGAGCCAAAAGGCAAGTGATCTATGAAGGAGGGTATTTAATGTGTGAGTTCACCTAGAGAGTGCAAGGTGAGCACTTTAAAAGTCTCTAGAGTGACAATTAGAGGCTTCTGCAGCAGCCTCAGATGCCAGTGGACAATTCAAACTGCACATGAAAGTTGAGAAAATTTCTATCCACTCGCAGCACTGCCACACGTCGCCTGATTCACCACTCACTTATCCTGGTATAAATCAGGGGCAACTCTACTGAAGTAAATGAGCCAGATTTTGGTCCCTATTTCACCCTGCTCCAGTGCTGTACAGGACTGTAAATGGCCTCTGAGGGAATTTACCCACTGAAATGGCCCAGGAGCATGGGGAAGTAATGGTGGCAAAAAGCAATTTTTATTCCCCAGGGTAGGTCCTGCACTGAGAACAGCTCAGCTATACCCAAAGTTTTAACCCAAAGTTCTCAAGAACCTTTAAACTGCTTTTTATGTTGTTGCCACCAAACCCCTAGTGCAGTACAAATGAAAATGTCTGTTAGTCTACAAGGTGCCACAGGACTCTTGCCGCTTTTTACAGATCCAGACTAACACGGCTACCCCTCTGATACTTGACAGTGTTCACAAAGAAAATCAAACTGACTTGCTTATTTTTCCTCATACATGCCATGTGGTCTATTAGTTTAAGTGATCTTTCCATGTCTGTTATCTCATTTGAGTCACCAACTGTGGGAGTACAATTGATCAATTTAAATGCAAATCATGTTGGACAAGGTTTTAATGATTGGTAGGCTAATTTACTACACCTGGAAACTCAAATCGCCCTTGTTCTTTAAGAAGAAAAGATTACTTTTGATTTCATGGATAATTAATTCTGAATTAACTTTTACACTCATTCCTTGTAACATATATATATATCCTGGACATCAGCACACAGTCCTCAAGCTCCACTGGTAGCACTGAAGTACCAACTGGATGGCCATTATATGACTGCCTCACATGACTGACTTACATTTCATTCCTAGCTGGAGGATTTTTTTTCCTCGTCTGACTGACCTCAGGGAAAAGAGGGGAGCAGAGCTACCAAGGCCCCACAAGCCTAGCTTGGCAGTTTTGGATGAGTGGAGGACGTTGAGATGTCTGTAATCAATTCCCTCTTGAAGCAGAAAATGTCCTAGATCAGCCTTTGCTATGAACCCAAAGAACTCTACATGGGGGGAAGTGGTTAAAATGGAGTACGAAGCAATTCCACTGCTTTCAGCAAGTACCCATCACAAAACAGTCTGCCCCTGCAGGCCTTGCTTTCTCTGCGTGGAGAGAATCTATGATGTCAGTGTGGCCAGGCAGAGAGAGGTCATGCTTGGAAAAAGGATGTCCATTCATGTTAGGTGGGACTACAGAATGAATACAAAGCAAGCTGGAGCCTGCCCCTTACTGCACATCATCAACAGAACTCTGCTTTAAATTCCAATCTGTTGTACTGATGCAAACCCACTATGTTATTGAGGACATAATCTGAGGACAATGGGATTGCTCACATGTCACTGATGTCCCAATTTAAGCTACAGAATTTCTGTTTCTGGTGCTGATCCATGCCTCTTGTCAATAGAGCACATCTGGCATGACTATCCTTGAGAGGCAAGAAACACAGTTCTACTCTTAGCAAGTCATTTTCAGAGCAGAACGCACTGGAAGAACCAGTTAGCTCCCTACCATACCTTAGGCTTGGGATCAAACTCTGTATTTGTTACTGGTTCCAGCAGACTGTCGGATGATAGAGGGACACATAGATGCCGACTTCCCCTCTGCTCCGTGGGGATCCTCTCCTCGTGCTTTCCTAAAATATTTCTCTGCTTTAAGTTTGAACCTTTCCAACACAGCTCATATTCTTCAACTGTTGCTTTTTTGTTGTTGTTGTTGTTGTTGTTCTTTTTTTAAAAAACCCTTTGAAATAACTATAAAAAGAATTCTTTCAAAGGCTGATAGGCAAACACACAGTACTTCACATACAAGATTCTCTCTATAAAAAATATCAATCCTCGCTAAAGAAAGTCCTCAAAGGAAAATATCACAGACAGAAAGTTAAAGAAGGACAAGATTTTTTTTAGCTATCATTTGTCAAAAGAAGCAGGATTTAAGATTTCTTGGAATGTAACTAAATATCCAATAAGAAAAAGACAAAGCATAATAAGAAGCTTTTGGTATTTAGGAAGCAATGATGTATTAGTAAGATCAGCATCTGAATCTAGTTTATCTTTAAAAAAGGTTTTTTCTTTTTATTATTATTATTATTATTGTTGTTGTTGTTAAGATGAGACAACAGAAGGACACAGCAGTATTATATTCAAAGAAGCTATACAACTTTTCATTTTTTATTTCTCTAAAGTTGGGCAGGAGAAAACACTGAGCCCTGAAAAAACCAGAGAGGTGAATTTGGAAGACGAGGTTCACACTTTGCTACAAGAATGGCAGGCTCTTTGAGAAAAACCAGAGAAATTTGAAATTTTCAGGTTTACAAAACTACAAGTTGCCTCACTCATTCATTCTGGTATACCTGACATTACAAAAAATGACGTACAGATGGGGTCTTCTTTTAATGCAAATGTGATTCATTGCACACTTCCACTCTATTTAGTTGTAATCAAGAGGACAGACAAATCCTCTACAGCAGTAGATCCTGGGATGCCCAAAATCTGCGTATTTGTCGATTTAATAAAGTTTCCAAGAAGTTGTAATTTATGGGGCACTAACACTTCTGGGGAGGGAGGAGGAGTCTTCTCTTTACTCCTGCAGTATAGAGGCTGTAAAAGTTTCACAGTGGCTGGGAGAAGATTCTCCTAGTGCAGTCACTGTGAAGGACAGCCAGTGCCTGCCCTACACAGGCCCCCTCACAGGACAGAAACTCAGCTACGATCACTACTAGGTACCCCAGGCTACATAAACACCTTCCATCTTACCACCATCCTCACTATTCCTTTTCTGAATGTATAGGTCATTGTTCTAACGGGACCCAAATGAGTCCAATTTAGTTTAAGGTTCTTCTTTTAGGAAAAAAGGTATTGGCAATGAGACATTATAAGCCTATTGTTTCCAAGCTGCTAGCCAGCCCACTTCTAAAACAGCTGTGACTGAGGAGAGTGGGGGAGAACAGAACAAACCTACTACTTGCCATTTTGTTTAACGTTTCAGTGAGGTCTTGTGGTAGGACAGGTATCCAAGGCTACTCCCTCTTTTCCATTATGCCTTCTCTTGGGTAATAGGATGAAGGAAAGAGGGCAATGAAACAAGGTCCCCCTTAAAGGCAAGAAATCTTTCCAAGATAATAAAATACAGTATAGACCTTATATAGAAATGTATTTTCCAGGATGGCGCCTCACAGCAAAAGGCAAGTGGAGGCCAAACAAAAAACAAAAAAAATCATATCAAAAGTAGCTATGTTTCAGTAGATATGACAGGTCTTCACATCAGGTGGGCAGAGTTTTGTGTTAGCAGCCACTAGCTGGCTCTGACAGCAGCAGGGAAGTGTATGGGGCTTTTAAACCCCTCCACCACCTCACATGAGCCAGTCTGCTGGTAGTAGCTCCCCGAGATGGCTCCTTAGTGCTATCATTGCCCAGGGCCCTGAGGGAAAATATTAGCAATAGTGGCCAAGTCGCAGAAAACACAGCCCAAACCAGGGGAGCTGGAGCTTTTGGACAGCCCACCCCATAGACAACACTTCTTGGAGACTGGATGGATCTGCTGCTGTTGCCACAGTCCAAGAGCAAAGTAGCTGCCTGTGACCTTAGACACCCAATGAGGGAGGGTGGGTGGGCAGGGAAGAGAGCTTAGCCCACATCTGCCTGCTGTGGGGTCCTTACATTCCTCTGAAGCATTTGGTATTGGCCATTGTCTGAGACAGGACACTGGACTGGATGAACCACAGGTCTGATGCAGTCAAGCTGGTTAAAATCTAAGCATCCTTCCTACACCTGTAACAGACTCTCAGGTTGCTGGTAAGTGGTGCCTCCCTACTCCAAGTTAATTAACCCAATTTGTAATTCAAGTAGAGCAAAGTGGACTCTCATAAAAAGTCACTATTGAAGTGTCAAGTATTATTAGTATTGTTTCATCCTAATGGCTTTCCACATATTATTTACGTTTATCTCTATTCCATGTGCCTCTCTTTATCATTCTCTTCTAAATGGATTAGGAGCAGTAGGATGTTGATGCTGAAGGGTGGAAGCAATTACCAGGTCCCACTATCCACACATAATTTACTAATTATAGTCTGGGTCGGAGCAGAAGGAAGCAGCCAGTTACATTATGAATTTATTTTTATTAATGAGGAAATGGGCAGACATCGGGGTTCCAATTATACCAAGCTGCATTTTGAACGGGTTTACTTATAGCCTAGCCTTGTTGCAGCTAATCACTGCAGCAGCCCTGTGGAGTAGAATTGTATTCCCCATGTGGCCCTGTTCTGAACTGGCCTAGAAATGGTTGGCGTGATGTGCAATGGATTTACGTAGCCCTAAAGAGGATGTATGTATTTCTTAAAGACATGTACAATGAGTCCAGGATTTGGCCTTAAGAGATATATATTCAGTGCAGAAGCGAGGCACAAAGCCACATGGAGGTATGTGAGGGGTAGCTGAGACCTTATGCAAATGAAGTCTTCACTCTCCCAGGAGCCTTCCATGAATTGGTGAGCCCCACTTTCCCCTCACAAGAGTTTCAGGGGTCACTATAGTCCTAGGACATCAGTAACCCAGATGCATAGGAGAGATGGGATCAAGGCTATGAAAGAGTCTATTTTTTTTCCATTACTCTTTGGTAGTGAGGAAAGGTGTGCGCGCATGTGTGTGTGTGTGGGGGGTCGTCCTTGGGAGGGTGTCAGGAGCTGTACATTTACAATTTCCCTCACAGAGGTGTGGTGTGGTACAGTTCTTCAGCCCTGACTGTTCCCTTTCCAGCTGAGAGGCCACTAGCACCTTCAGAGCTGTCATCCAGGAAAATTCACTTTTTGTCGTGCGATAGTCTATTTAAGGTACCCCATGACTACTTGAAAGTCAGTCAGGGGAACCCATCCCAATTGCCAAAGCCTTTGAGATGATCTGTATAAGTGTGTGCAGGTCCCTCTACGACATCAGGGCCAAGTATCTGGGTGGAGCAGGGCCAAGTAATGGACTCAGCCCTTGGGAAGTATTGAGCAGCTATATTCAGGCAAAGAGAGGTGCCTGCAACATCTGGGATCTGTGGAAAGCTCTGTGGCTGAAGAGTCCCTTTCCAGAGGCTGATGGAGTCAGGATTTATTCATCATTTTTTAACAGAAAGACAAGTGTCAGCTTGGATTGTGGAAGGCAGTGCTCCTCATCTGATTCAGTAAAAAATAAATAAATAGGCAATTCCAACATATGTGTCCTTTAATATCTAAATATTTCTAAATAAGTGGAGCCTTTGACTATGATTGAGTCACCCACTAACACTCCGCAAAGCTGAAATTGGGAAACAGCGGCCTGAGAACTTTGCAGATATTAAGGTACATGCTTTTAAAAGGTTTCCTAGCCGATGCACAGTTAGACAGCAGGATCAAAGGACTGATTTATTTAAAGTAGAAGCCCCTTTATTGGAATGAGTGTACTAATGCCCCCAGTTCCCCAGTTCAATGCCATCTAGATTGCATTGAGAAGTCCCATTTTGTATAACCGAGATGAGTGTTTCCAAGTTTAAAAAAATGTTAGTGGGGGATGTGATAGACAGAAGGCTGAGAACTTCTGCTGTAGCCAAACACACGTTACTTGGCTCCGTATAGGTGTAAGCGCATAAAATTTAATGGCCTGAGGTCAGACTAGATGATCTAGTGGTCCCTTCTGGCCATAAATTCTATGACTCTACAAAGCACTGCAGCTATATTTTGTATGCAGCACTGTATACATTAAGCAGCAGTTACTTTGTGAACAGGGCCCTTAATAAAAAAACATATTTAAAAAGTTTGGAAGAAAGAGCAGAGCAAATTTAAAAAAAGCAGCCAGGAGCATCTAGCATTCATATTATTCTTTTCTGAGAGGAAAGAGAAAAAACGCACAGAATTTCTGGCTTTTAATAACCATCTTTCTTAGCTGATCAGATAACAACGGTTCTGAGGCATACTTACTTCCAACTGCAAAAGTAAAATGCAGACTTCTGTTTTTACATGCAGCATATACTACTTTGTAAAGACTAGATCCAGCTATTCAATCTTATTAAAAGTGTTCCAGTCTATGAATAGCTGCTGTTATTCAGTTAGAAATGAGCTGCTACTGCTGCTAACTAATCTATGAATTCTTCTTGGGTTAGACTGATGTAGCTTGGATGAGGGCTTTCTTTGAAAGATGATACATCCAAGTAGGCTTGCCACATTCTGGTTTAATTGGCGTAAATCCCAGGCACCAAGAAGTGACCTTCTGGTTTAATTGGCGTAAATCCCAGGCGCCAAGAAGTGACACTCCTGCACAAAACAGTTCTCTCTGTTTTATGTTGGCTACTTTGGAATCTGGCACGAATTCACTCTCATTGTAGATCACGCCAAGCGTACCTGCTATAAGACACTAAGCTTTGATGAGTGCTGTGTCTGCATTCTAAAGACAGGTGTTACATGGTGCGTCAACAAGAGATAGGATGCATTGCAGTTCCAGTGTTAGGCAACAGCCTGGTTCCAGGTAGATACAAACTCTGAGGAGGAGAGACTCCTCCCTGCCTGGTGACCTATAAGAAAGGACATGTACACTCACAGAATCAGAGGCAGGCACACAGGAAAGTCACAGAGGGGTCAGGCTCTTAAAGAGATAGACACCCCCAAAAGTATTTACAGATTGACTACCACTATGTTATAGATTGAATAGATATCTGCAGGTGTTTTAAGGTAGCACCCCTTATCGGGTACAATATTTAATGTAAATAGTTGTCATAAACAGACAGTTAAGGGTTAATGCCTCTTTTACCTGTAAAGGGTTAAGCAGTTCACCTAGCCTAGCTGACACCTGACCAGAGGAACCAATGGGGGAACAAGATGTTTCAAAAGGAAGGAGGGAAGTTTCCTTTGTTTAGAGTCAGTTTCAGTTTTGGCTGGAGTGGAAAAGATCAAGGAATCAGCCTCTTATCAGAGTAGT
>NC_133770.1:83112805-83115933 GCF_003597395.2 Chelonoidis abingdonii
AGCCAGGCTCACTGATCTTGTTAACCCTTTACAGGCAAAAGAGACATGAAGTACTTCTGTGCTATTAACTCTTACTTATTTGTTTATGACAGCTTCTTTTTAAAGAGTAGGAAACAGTATATCATTCACTGCTTGCCTATTTCACTCTCACTGGACAGAGAAAGCAGGGCATACCAAGTGAATTTTCCAAATATAGTGTCTGCACAGAACTCTGAAGATGTAAGTGCTAAAAGTGATACATTGTTATTACTACCATTCTTATCTTTTATTTGTTTTCATGTAGGCAGACACTACAGTAGTTATTGGCAACTGTCTGAATGGTAAGGTGGTTATTGGTCTAACCAACTGACACTACAAATTAAAGATTCATTGAAAGCTGTCTGCTACCAGAAAGCATTCAAACATTGGAACCTTGTCAGGAGTATCTGTAATGTTTGACACTATGCAAAGTTTTTATCTTGCTTACATGGGTATGCTGTAGGCAACAGTTCTTTTCCTAAGAATTGATTCAATTAGAGGGGATTGAGAAAATCTTACTGGTGACATGCTCAGCTTCTAAAAAAACTGGACCACAATTCAGAATACAGCATTTTTTCCAGAATGTAACTACCTATACATTCAGTTACACAGAATTTGTAAAACTCCCCTTAACACCATCTGGTGACTCTCAATAATGTTATAATATCCATTTCATAAGAACAAAGAGGTATGTCTAATTCCCACGATTGCCATTCCTCCAATGTTCCTGTTGAAGATACTGAGATAAGGATCCTGTTTTATTTAAATTACTAACTCTTACTTTCTGTGGGTGGAGCCCATTGACTTCTATGATTCAGTAAGAACTACTCAACATCAGCTAAGATTATTGACTCCAGCCCTGTGTTTGGCCACTTGCTATGTTAATCAGGAGACACTAAAGCCTTGGTTCACTCCTAGATTCCATAACTTTCCTGGATACAGACGATTTTCTGGGACTATAAATTGCTACCTCTGAGCCTTTGTATACAAGGTGCAAGCAAAGCTGTTGCAGAATTGGAAACATGAAAATGTTGCTCTAGTATTTTTAGTCCTTCTGTTTTGGGGAAGAGAGAAAGTCCCTGCTGTTGACCTACTCAGACTCTCCAAACCCCCGTGGAAGGTAGATCTTCAAACTAAGCAAAATCTATACTATGGCCCTAGTCCTGCAAAACATGTTTCACTTGAAGCCTTTAAGTAATCTCATTACTTCAACGATAGGTCCTAGGATTACTGAAAAGGATGGACTAAATTCCTACATTATCACTGCTACCTTTCCTTGCTGGACTAAGAGCCCGTGATGTACAGGAGCTGATGAATACACCAGCATGCGGACAAAGACAGCTGAGGTCAGAGAAGCGTCTTTCCTGTGGACGGCCTGAAAAGATGAAGATAGAGAACTGGATGACAATTTATAGCCAAGGAATTGGTCTTATATTAAAACTTTGCTTCTCAGACATTTTCTTTGTTCTAGCTATGAGGTTGCAAAAGCTATAGTGATGGGGAAACCTGAAAAGGGGGTGGAGTTCGTATTCAGTCTGAGTGATCTGGCAGAATGAAGACTAAGCTTTCAACTCATCCTCAGATTGCAAACTCTTCAGAGCAGGGAACATCCCTTTTTAATGTGATTGTGCAAAGCCTAGCACAATCTAATCCCTTACTGGGACCTTAGGTGCTATGACAAGAAATAAAAACCACAATGATATGGATGCTTATTCAAATTACCTTGCTACAAAACAGGGCTGGAAGCATCACAAGAACAGGTTTGCACATAAAACTTCTGGCTGGTAGTATCATGACTAAGGCTAATATTTTGTCATGGTTATTTTTAGTAAAAGTCAAGGACAGGTCACAGGCAATAAACAAACATTCATGGACGCCATGATCTGCCTGTGACTTTTGCTGCTGCGACTCCATGGTTTCCCCCTCTGCTGCTGGGGGGTCCCCCCCTCCACCCACAGAAGCTGGGAGCTGAAGGGTGACCATATTTCCCAAAGAGAAAACAGGACACCCTCCAGCTGCTAGCCTGAGGCATTCCTCTCCCCCTGTGCGAGGCTGTCACTGGACCCCTGAGAAGGACCCCCTGAGGAGTCTATCATCTGTCACTGGAACCTTGCAGGGGCCTCCTGTCACCTGTCACTGGAACCCTGCCAGGGCCCCACTGGCTGCCAGCTCCAGAGTCCCACAGACCCAGGGGCTGAAGTGGAGAATGTCATTGATGTCTCTGGAAGTCAGGGATTCTGTGTCTTCCATGACCTCCATGATATAAACGTAGCCTTAATCATGAGAAAGTCTGGTCTCACAGTATTATGAATGGAAGGATGGTCCAGGGGGTTGGGCACTTGGAAGACTGGTTTCAATGCCCTGCTCCAAGAGTATCAGAGATGCAACCACAGGAATAAAGTGGAGGGAATCAAGAGTGAAAATGCACAAGATGTGCAACTGCCCTGAGGGAAATATTAACAAGAAATGTTGGGGAATACGTTCACGCACGCACCCAGCTGTTGAATATTTCTATTCCCCTGTGGTTTAACAGAGAGAGAAAACTATCTGAGGCAGAAAAGCAGACAGCTGCATAAAGCTTTAGGATTGATTTAAAGGGAGCGAAGCCAGACACTGGATCCTTGTCCTACTCTCAAGAATCTATGTCTACACTGTGATAAATACACATGGCTCTGAGTCCCTGAGGCTTGGTCAGCTGACTCACGTTTGCAGGACTTAGGCCGCAGGGCTAAATACTGCACTGGAGACATTCAGGCTCGGGCTGGAGATTGGTCTCTGCGACCCTGTGAGGAGGGAAGGGTCTCAGAGCCTAGGCTCTAGCCCACACCTGAACATCTACACTGCAATTTTATAGCCCTGCCGTCCGTGCCCTGTGAGTCTGAGTCAGCTGATCTGGGACAGCCACAGCCATGCTGCAGGTCTTTTATCACAGTGTAGACATACCCTGGAAACAGATGAGCTTGGAGAGGCTCGCTCATTGAAACCTTTATAGTTGTTTGCCAAGATGATAAAAATTCCCCTCTCACCCCTATGGGTGGTATGTGTCTTCCTCAACCTCGGGTCCTCTACCAGAGGCCTGGGAGTTTGAGGGTTCTGCGCAGTATCTTAGC